>NC_052026.1:19457135-19734384 GCF_015832195.1 Motacilla alba alba | reverse complement strand
GATGGCTTCACATGGTCTAAGCTACCAGCAGGGTGATGCCACCTCCCAGCTCTGCCTCCCCGGGGCTGGGGCCATCAGGGCACCTCTTCCCTGCCCATGTCTCCCTGAGCCCTGTGGCCCAGCCGAGCTGGGAGCTCATGGTCGCTTTGATAAGAGGAAAAAGCTGTTGAATACAGAAATGTGGCTGGGGGAAGCGGAGCCTTGCATGCCCAGGGGAGGAGGAGGAGGAGGAGGATGTGCCTTCTTCCAGTCTGGCCTCTACCCAGCCAGGGCTGAAACACAGGATTGGGAGGGGCTCTTTTCCTTTCCCTATGTCTTCCTCCCAGTCTCACTGCTCCTGTGCATGTACAGCCCCATCCCTGTCCCCTCCCTCATCATGATGTCTATCCCCATCCCTACCTCCATCTTTATCCCTGTCCTCATCCTCATCCCCTCATCTCTATCTGTGTCACTGCCCCCATCCCGGTATCTGTCCTCATTCTCATCTCTGTCCCACCCCATCCCATCCCACCCCACCCCACCCATCCCATCCCATCCCATCCCATCCCATCCCATCCCATCCCATCCCATCCCATCCCATCCCATCCCATCCCATCCCATCCCATCCCATCCCATCCCATCCATCCCATCCCATCCCATCCCACCCCATCCCATCCATCCCATCCCATCCCATCCCATCCCATCCCATCCCATCCCACCCCATCCCATCCCATCCCATCCCATCCCCTCCCCACAGCCCGGTGGGTGCGGGCAGAGCCCCGGGGGTGCTCGGGGTCGCTGTGCCCGGGGCACGGAGCCCAGCCCCCGCCAGGGCCCGGCTGCTCGTCCCCGCGGCTGCCGACGGCTGCTGCTCTCCCCTGTCCCCCTCCCCTCTCTCTCCCTTTCTGAAAATTGATAATTAACCTTTTGTCCGTGGGGCTGTTGTGTTTATTTGGCGCAGGCGGCTGCAGGGCGCTGATATGGAAATCGCAGCCGGCAGCCAGCTCCCGTCCCCCCGCAATCTGCAGCCGCGCACAGCCGCTGGGCAGAGATAAGCAGGTGCTTATTCACAGCCCCGCAGCTGCCGCCGAGGGCAGCCCTACCTGATCACTCCAATCTCAGTGAAAAACTACTTGAGGTTGGGCTCCCGCGATGGAGAGAGGCGATAGGGACGCGCCAGACAGCTCCCCCGGCTCCCGCTTCGCCTCCCCGCGCCGCCTGCCTCCCTCTGCCCGCGTCCTCTCCGCTCCCTCCGTCTCCCTGCTCTGTCTTCCCTCTTATCTCCCTCTCCACATCCCTTTGATTTCTCCTTTTTTTTCCCCCCCTTTTTTTTTTTCCTTAAAGAATTTGTCTTTGTGTTCCCTGTGAACTCTCGGCAGCTCCCATCTCCCTGCCTTGGCCATCGCTCTCCTTCCCGTTCCCGGCTCCTGCAAATCCCCATTTCCCTGGGCTGGAGGAGGCAGATTTAAGCCAAATCTGAAGCCCGGCCTGGGCCGTGCCCCCGCCGCAGCCCCTTTTGGGGGGTGACGGTCTCGGTTTGGCTGCAGCAGCTGCCAGCGGTGTTTTGCTCACCGGTTGTTGCTGCCGCTTCCTTTTCCCCATTGTTCCCCCACCCATCGCTTTCAAATGGAGAGGGGAAGGCAGTGGGGCACCGCAGGCAGTGGGGCTCATAGCACGGGGCATTTCCAGCGCTGGGGAAGCGCGCCGTGCCATGCCATGCCGTGCCGTGCCGTGCCGTGCCGTGCCATCCTGGGCCATGCCGTGGCGCGTCCCGCCGAGCACAGGGCTGGCACGGCCCCGGTGGCAGCACCTCGACCGCCCCGAGGGGCTCCCAGACCTCGTTCCCGCAGCTCGCAGTGGCCGTGGGGGCGGTGGGAGCCCGTCCTGCTCCTCCTTGAGCCGGGGAAGCTCCTGCCGGGCAGCAAGAGCCGCTCTGACTCAGACAGAAAGCGGCCGGGAGCCCCGGGAGCGTGGGCGGGAGGGGTCACCTGTGACGGGGCAGACCCCGCACCCCGGGGTTCCCCGGTGCCGGGGCGGGCCCTGCGCCCCAGCGGCTCCTCTCCGTGTCTGGAGAGCTCAGATGTTTCCCCGAGCCGAGCCGGACCCCGGGGGTTCCCCTCCCTCGGTGAGTCAGAACCCCGCATGCCGGGGGTTCCCCCTCCACCGAGCCGGACCCGGCACCGCGGGGGTTCCCTGCAGGCAGGGGCAGAGCTCGGGGGTCTCCCCCGCCGGGGCATTCCCCGGCAGCCCCGCAGCTGCCCGGGCAGGTGCTCTCTGCTTCCTGGCGGAGAAAACCCTCCCGCGCGGGTGACACGGGGACACGGGGCCGCAGCTGGGTGGGATTTTCCTGGCCGGCCCTGAAACCCTCTTGTTTTGACTCGCTGCCCTGGGACACTCCCAGAAGGTGCCGCTCTCCGCGTCCCACGGTGAGCCCGGCCCCGGCCAAGGGGCAGCTTGGCAAAAGCCCTGGCGATGACACAGCGCCCACCGGGGCCGGCCAGGAAGAAAAGCAGAAGAAGGCAGAGCCTGAAACACGGCTGGAAGCCCTGCCAAAACCTCTGCCAGCCTTCAGCCCACACTCAGGCTGCCGTGCCCGTGCTGGTGGGGCACGGCACCTCCAGGGTGGGTAGAATGGAGCTGGGGTGTCCCAGCATGGCTGGGATGCAGGATGTGGGGCCGGGGTGCAACTGTGCTGGGGACAGCTGTGACGTCTCCCCCCAAACACACAGTCCTGGAAGGGTCAGGCTGTGCTTTGTAGCTCGTGGCCCTTTCCCCGGCACATCAGCCCCGTGCTGGGGCTTCCCCTCGTGTCCCTGCAGCACTCAGACCATGCTCGATGTCCCCTGGGGCTCGGGGCTGTGCCCAGAGGGCTGAGACCCTGCTGGTGACACCCCACTGTACCCCTACAGCACAGCACAGCACCCCCACACCCCGGTACCTTCCTCCCCACTTCCACCCGTCCCTTCCTGGCCCCCCCGAGCCCTGGGCGGGGGGCACAAAGCGGGGAGCCCCGGGTACCATCTGCAGGAGCCCAGGTGGCCGCCGAGACACGCCATCTGCTCAGCCACCTTCGGGGACCGTGCAGGCGCTGCTGTATTTTTAGGACACGTTTCCTCCCTCCCACCTGCAGCCCAGAGCCGCCTTTCGGGTTTCTAACAAGTTGTTTCTCTCTGGCTGACAGCTCTTGGGGAGCCCAAGAGGGGCCTGGCAGGGATGGGCTGCACAGGGGGGTCCCCCCAAGTGCTGAGAAGGTCGAGGCGATGCTGCAGCTGCAGATCAGGGCGGCAGCAGCAGGAGCAGCCGTGGGAAAACCTCATTCCCTGGATGGTCCCAGGCAAAGGGGCTGCAGCAAGGGAGGGCGAGCCCCATGTTTGTGCCAGGCTGCAGATGGACAACCATGCCAGGCCTTGCCATGCTGGTTGTGCCGTGCTGCTGCGCACGGGGCTGGCTGTGCCATGCCTGTCCTGCTGTGCCTGTCCTGCTGTGCCATGCTGATCCTGCCGTGCTGGTCCTGCCGTGCCAGCCCTGCCGTGCCACGCCGCACCGCTCCGGCCCCTCGCAGTGAGGAAGTGAGGCCGGCGCGAAGGGGAAGTTGTTGGAAAGTCAGACCGGAATGGCTGATAGGGAAGGCAGAGCTGGGCTTGGTCACAGATGGTTCCTGTTGGGGAAGGACACGGGCGCAGCTGCCCGGCCACCCCCACCCGCCGCATTATCACTGCCCGGCAGCTGTTCACCTTCCCCTCGCCATGGGACGCGGCTCCGCTGCCACCGCGGCCCCGGCCGTCACATGAGCGGCCCCGGCGGCCGGGCAGGCGCCGGGCGGGCAGGACACCCCGCGCTCCTCCGCAGCTCGGCATCCCCGGCCCCGGCACAGCTCCTGCCCGCACGCGGGACAAGGCCGGCGGCACCAGCCTCAACGCGGCTCGTGGACTTGGGGCGCTGCCACCGTCCCCTCGGGACTCCTCGGAGTGGACAAGGGCTCCTCTCGGGCTGGGGCACCACGCAGGACCCGCCAAGGTGAGAAGTGGAGGCAGGGGGAAGGTGGCGGTGGCCGTGGTAGCGCCATGTGCCGTGGCACAGGTGACTCACCCCGGTGCCAAACGCAGCCTTGGGCGGGCAGCTGCTCCCCGAGGGTGGCACGTGGCTGGCACCATGGTGCATCTCCTTGGGGACCAGCCAGTGGGAATGGGGAGCTGGGACATGGCCAAGCCCACAGCAAAGGCACCATGGGGCTCCATGGGCTCGCTGTCATGGGGACTCATTCGGAGCCTGCTCTGTGATTAAACCTTTCCATAACGAGTAATCAGCCCCGAGGATTGGGGCCCTGCATTTCAGCATCTCAGCCCCGTGTTTGCTGGATGTTTGTGGGATTTTGCTGCTGTTCTGGGGCCAGCAGCTCACATCCGACCCCACGGGCTCTCCAGGTGCTGCTGCTGCTGGTTTGCAGTGCAGAGGCTCCGTGGGGATGGAGCATCCCCCACCCCTGCGCTGGAGCATCCCCAGGCACCGAGGCCGAGGGGCTGTGGCACCTCTGGGGGGCTCGGGGGCTCTGCTGGGCCTGTGCCCGGCACGGGCAGGAAAGCAGAGCAGGCTGAGTCACCGACGTGAACAATGCTGGCCCCGTGCCTCGCTTCCCCTCACTCCCCACCCCGCTGCCCCCGCACCGCGCTCCGGGCACAGCCCCCTGCCCACCCTGGCACCTGCCCACGGGTCAGGGGCACAGCTGGGGCAGCACAAGGGCAGGGTTTGGGTGCACCCCGGCTGCCGCACCTGTTGTGCCGGTCCACCGAGGGCGGGGGAGCCGCGCTGGGGTCCCTGTCCCCAGAGCTGGCCCGTGCCAGCAGGGGCACGCTCCGATAAGGCGCCGGGACGAGGCGCGGGGCTCGGCGGGCACGGCGCTCCGGAAGGCTGCAGCCAGGGAGCCGTGCAGATTGCTGCGGGCTCGCCGGGCTGCCCGTTAGGCTTTTGGCAGGAGAAATGTTTGTTTTGTTGGCCAAATATCTCTGCAAACTTCCTGATTTCCTTGCGGCCGGCGAGGCGGCGATAGGGCTGGCGAGGCCGTTGCCGGCCCCGCTCTCCAGCTTCGGCACCGAGAGCTGTTATCTCCGATGCACAGCGGGCAGGGAAGAGGTGGAGAAAGGGAAATGAAATACAACAGAGGTGGCACATTTTTTGCTCTTGATAACAAGCCCTGCTTTTAGCCTGGGAACTTGGAAACGATGCAGGTGGCCAGAGACAGCCGCAACGTCCTCTGCTGCTGTGGCACATCTGGAGCTCGTAACAAATCCCAGAGCTCACCTGGCACGAGCCCGTGGCTCCCCGTGGCATGGCCTGGCACAACACTGATCAGCACTGGCCTCCACACAGCCAGAGCCCCAGGCTGGAGGATTTTGGCCCCGGGAAGGTTCTGAAAGCAGCTCCAGGGCCTGGATGTCCATCCGAGCCGCATGCTGGAGTGAGGCAGGCTCACGCCACCTCCTGCTAGCTCCCATTGATTTTTGCAGGGATGCGGGGTGTTGGAAGTGCGGTGCCTGCTGATTAAATTCCCATCGTTACTGGAATGAGGCAGGCAGTGCAGCCTGTGGGATGGGCAGGGCCAGGAAGGAGCTGGTCCCCAAGGTTAGGGTGGGAGAAGGGGAGTGTGAACCTGTCGTGAACCCAAGGGCAGCTCAGGGGATTTTGTTCAGCATCTCCCAGTGGATTCCTGCTGGCCAAGGATGAGGCTGGCAGGACTGGGTGCTGCTCCCACGGAGGTGCCAGCAGCGTCTCCATGCGCCCCAAAACAGCAGCTCCTGGAGGCAGGGCAGCACGTGGCCATCCCTGCTTTGCAATTAAAGCACTTCCCAGGCTCTCCATGGCAAAGAACAGTCGGAAACTTGGCCCCTGGCAGCCCCAAATCCTAGAAGCACCCGGAGGAGTGGTGCTGTATCCTAAAGTCTCCCATTTTTTTAAGGCAAGCCGGTGATTTTCCGGAGCTGGCAGCACGGGGCGAGCGGGATGATAAGCAGTAGGGGGTGGTTTCCCTTTGAATGCCACGAAGCAGGAACGAATCTGTTAGCAAGGAAAGCAGGATTTTAATTATTATTCTTTTTCTTTTAATGGGAGACGCACTTTTTTTTCTTTTCTATGTGGAAGTTGTGGGAAAGCCACAAAGCCGCTGGATCTGCTTCAGCAGCCGGTGGGGCTGCTCCTTGCAGCATGAAGGCTGCAGGGTGGGTGACTCCAAGTCTGGGGAGCCCCAGGAGCGGTCACGGAGGGAAGCCAGGCACAAACGAAGCCCCTTTCCCGGGAAAGGCTGGCGCACGGCGCTTCCTGCCGAGCAGATGTCCCCGGGCGGATGCAGCTGCGGCGGGCGATAGCTGGCGGGCAGGCGAGCGTCTTCCCCGGCCGCTGGCTCCCCACCAGCCCCTTATCTCCCTGCTGCATTCCCCGATGGATTAACGTGCAGGAAAATCCAGCGCCAGGGCTCCTGCTGCAAGCCAAATGCCAAGGGGAGAGCGCCGGGGGCTGCAGCCTGGCTCCCGGTGCTGGCTGCTGGCACGGGGATGGATTTGGGTGCTGAGATTTGGGCGCTGAGATTTGGGCACTGAGATTTGGGCCACCACATCCACAGCCAGGGCACTGGGACCATCCACGGTCACACCGACCCTTCCCAGCCCAGCGGCTCCCTGTCCCTGCAGGGATGCTCCAAGCAAACGGGGGTTGGAGACCCCCCAGCCGTGTAGGGCCTTGCACCCCTGCAGCTTGTGGGCACCTGGCCACACGTTGTCACCAAGCTCTGCTTGTAGGGCGCCGCCGGCAGCGCCACATCCAGCAGGGACTCTGAGAGGTACCAGGGATGCTCTGCTCCCCCAGAGGGAACGGATAGAGACCGAGAAACCCAGACGGACAGACAGACCCGCTGGGGCTGACACAGGAAACCTGCGGCACGGCGGGGCTGAGCGCGGCACGGCTCGGTGCCCTCGCCTGCAGACACCGCCGGTCCCGGGGGAGCGGGCGGGGGCAGGACCCGGCACGGCACGGCACGGCACGGGGTGCCCGCGGAGGGACAGGGCTGGGCCACCAGCCTGGCCAGGGCAAGGTGTGACAAACCAGCACCGAGGGCTGTTTTAAAAAGCCTGAGGCTTGTGGAGAGGGGATGCAGCCGGAAGGGCAATCAGCTGGGGAGCGCCGGGACAGGGGGGGGTCACAGGGACAGCGCGAGGTGTGGAAAGCGTCCCCATCACCGCGGTGGCTGCAGAGGCAAGAGGTGGCATCTGAGGGTGCCCTGGTGAGCCCAGCACCCGCCGCGCTGCCCCTGCCCGTGTGCGCGGCCCCGATAGCGGGCAGGGGTCCTGTGCAGGGACAGATATGGATGGCACATGGTGGTGAGCATTTCCTGTGAGGTTTTGGCACCATTGCCTTCATCTGCCCTCGGCGAGCACCTTATCTCCTGGCACACGCCACGCCAAGGCCTCAGTGCTCCCCTTCTGCCCCAGGCTGTGCCTTGGGGTGCCCCTTCCCCCGGGGCAGGTCCTGGCACACCCAGAGCACCCCATGGAGCGTCTCCATGTGCACACCCAGCCGGGAGGGAGGACACGAGCCAGCACCCTGAGCACAGTGATGGGTGACAGTGACACCCTCCCGTGGGGCTGGGACCCCTGTGGGGTGGGCAGGCGTGGGTGGGTGTAGGAATGTGCCCCCTATGGACAGAGTGACAGAACCTTCCTCTGTCCCCCAAAAAAAGAAAGAGCCCAGAACTTTCTCCCAGTGATCAGGTAGGAAAAGTCACTGACAGGACCTTGGGGCTTCACCTCAAGTTTGGGGACAGCTAATTGCCCATAAGCCAAAAGGTCCCGCCTGGGCCATTGAGTAGAAAAGGACAGAACAAAGAAGCCAAATCGCTTTTGTGAGGTGCCTTTACCAGGAGCACAAGCCTGTGGCACCTGGATGGCTTTGAGTTTGTTACTTTGCCTCTTATTAAACCTTTTTTGTTCCTGACGCTGTCACATCAGCCTCCTGCTCCTTTTATGCCTCCCAAAGAATGCTGAGCTATTCTGGGGTGTAACGTCGGGGTGTTGAGAGCTCATCAGATCAGCTCGAAACCCTCGGGCAAAACGTTATAGGTGGCATCGGGCAGGCGGGGGATGCCCCCTCCCCACAACAAAGGGAGCACGGATCGCCGCGACGTGTGCGGCTCCTGGGGCCCGGGCTGGCCACGCCATCAGTCACACACCAGCGTGACCCACCGGGTCAGGACGGGAGTTTCCACCCTCTCCCACGCGTGGGAATGCGCTGGGGCCCCGTCCTGCCCCGCTTCCAGATTTGCCGGGGGAAGGATTGCCAGCCCGGGGCTGGGATGGGTCCGGCCGGCTATCGGGCTCCGGCAGGCGCTTTTATCTCCGCTCCAGCCGGTCGTTTCCCACCGCAGCCGAGCGGAGCGGGGCCACCGGCCCTGCCGGGGCGGGGCTGGTCCCATCGCCGGTCCCCAGGCACCCGGGGAGCCCCAAAGGCACGGAGCCCAGCGAGCTGAGGGACGCGGGAATGTTTTCCCGCAGGAAAGCCAGACCCCCCCTTTATCCCAGCCGTGGGAGCCAGGCGTGTGGCGGATGGGCGGGCACGGAGCTCACAGCAGCCCCGGGCTGGGAGCGGGCTCGGGGCAGGAAAGGGTTAAGCCGGGGAAGTTTGCTCACTCTCAGCAATGATTTAAACCAGACAGAAAGGTTCTGTCATCCATCACGCTAACAGCCAGATCATTGTGTTTTAAAGTGTCTGTAATTGCAGCAATACAGAGACCGGCGGGGAGATAAAGGCTGGGGAGATGCAAATGCCGGGGGAAGCACCAGCCCCCCGCACCCAGCGGGAGCGGTCTGGGGACATCCTGGGGACAGCCGCGCCTGGGGGGCCCAGGCGGTGGCACCGAGTGGGCCGTGGGACGTCGTTGGTGTGGTGGGAGCATCCACAAGAGAGCACGAGGGTGCAAACCCAGGGACAGGGATGGGTAGGGAAGGTCTGAGCGGGTGCCGCACTCCAAATATTGCCTAAAAATCACGTTTATCTTCCTCATGATCCCTGATTGGTACAAAGTGGCTCTCCTTTCCCGTTTCCTTCGGGATCTAGGGGATCCCAGGGGTGGGGTACGAAGGAAGGTGGGAACTCGCCCAAAGCCTGCGAGGAGGTGGCCGCGGCCATGGCCACGGGTGGCCCGGCTTTGTCCCAGCATCCCGGGCCACGTGCAAAGGCGCCGGCGGGGAATTATTCACGTTCAGCCCAACCCCGCCGAATAAAGCGAGCTAACACAAATGTTTATTTTCACAGTAGTGAATTATGACTTCAATAGACCAAAATTACAGGCTGCGTGCGTGGAATAGGAGCGCAGCAGCCCCTGCCACCCAAACGCCACTGGGGGGGGAGGGGGGTGTGGTGGCTCTGTCCCCCTGCCGTCCTGCGGGGTCACGGTGCCACCTGCCAGTCCCCAGCGTGCTTGAGTGACCCCTGGGGCACGAGGTGCCAGGGCAGGGAGTGTTTGATGGCGTCCTCCAGCTGCACCCCCAAATTAAGGGGAGGTGGTGACAGTTCCCAGCGGGTCCCTGTGACGTGCTGGTGGCAGGGGGCTGGCAGGTCAGAGGGGATGGCTTTGGTCATGGCCAGGCTCATGGCGTGGCACCAGCCGGGCACTCACAGGAGGGTCGGGCTGAGAGCGTGGTCACCCCCATGGGCAGGTCCCTGCTCTCCCAGCGAGCGGCCTGATCCCGAAGGAGCCCTGTGCTGGCAGCCCAGAACTCTGGGAACACTCTTGGGCTGCCCCCCTGATGCTGGGGGTCCACAACGCCTCCACCTGTGCTGGGAACCACGTGTCCAAGTGCCTGTGTCCCCAGGCACACGTGGTGCTGGCATTTGCATGTGCCAGCGGTGCCAGCCGTGCAGGGCCGGGGTGTGGGAGCGCAGCTGTGCGGGGCGGAATTCCCTCCGGGGCTCCTGTGCCAGGGGCACCTGCACGGGGCTCCTGGGGAAAGGTCCCCGTGGGAACAGGGCCAGCACGGCCTGGAGAGCCACAGACCCCTGGCAGCCCCCTGGGAGCAAGGGGTGGAAAACTGGGGCAGGGCTCTGACCCCATCGCTGGGGGGAGCTGGGCTGTGCAGTGACCATCAGCGGTCATTTGGGGACCCTGTGGTGGCCCCAGAGTGGTCAAGTGATGGTCATTTAGTGGCCACAGGATGGTCACTCAGTGGCCTTGTGATGATCATTTACTACCTATAGAAAGGTCACTCGGTGGCCTGGTGGTTGGCATTTACTGGCCATGCAGTGGCCACACAGAGGCCATGCAGTGACCATTTCCTGGCCATGCAGTGGCCACACAGAGGCCATGCAGTGACCATTTCCTGGCCATGCAGTGGCCACACAGAGGCCATGCAGTGACCATTTACTGGCCATGCAGTGGCCACACAGAGGCCATGCAGTGACCATTTACTGGCCATGCAATGGTCACACAGAGGCCATGCAGTGACCCTTTCCTGGCCATGCAATGACCCTTTCCTGGCCATGCAATGGTCACACAGAGGCCATGCAGTGACCCTTTCCTGGCCATGCAGTGACCCTTTCCTGGCCATGCAATGGTCACACAGAGGCCGTGCAGCCCTTGAGCAGTGGCCGTGCCAGGGCTGTGCAGTGCCCCCACAGTGCCCTCACAGTGTCTGTGCCTCAGGGCCCCTCTCTGGCTGTCCAGCGGGCACGCAGCTGTTCTGTGCCACCCAGCCCCGGCTGTGCGGCAGCCGTGCCGAGCCGGGTGGCTCCGCCCGGCAGAGCTGCCGCTCTCCCAGTCCCCGGGAAGCGGGCGAGGATGAGTAATGCACCGGCACAGGGCAGTCGCAGAGGGAAGCAGCTGCCAGGCACGGTGATTACACACAGAGGCAGGGCTGGGCTCGCAGGGAAATTCGCAGGGAAATTCGCGGGGTTGTGCTCCCGGTGCGCCTTGTAGTAGGACTTGGGGAGGGAAAATTTGAATGCTGTCCCCCAGCTGGCACGGGGCACTTGGGAGGGGTGTGCCAGGCAGCCAGATGTGCACTGCTGCCCTTGGAGCCCCACCGAGGCCCAGCAGGGTGGGGGGCACTCCAAGGCCAGGCTGGGATGGGCGTGTGGGACTGTGAGGGCCGTGCTCTTGTGGCTGCTCCGGTGCAACCCCAGCCCTTGGGCCCCTGGAGAGGGAAGCTGAGCAAGCACAGCTCCATCCCCCCGCAGCCCCCCAGCCCCCTGCAGACACCCCCACCCTGCTGTACTCTCCCCAGGCCCCCAGACTAGTCCTGACCCGTTGCCTTGCAGTCCCTCCACCTCCCCCAAAACAACTCCCAGCTCCTTGCAGCTCCCCAAAACGTGTTGCTCTGCCCCCCATGCGGCCGCCCACTCTCGGCTCTGCAATCCCTGATCTTTAGCATCCCCAACTCTGATGATTTTGCAAACCCAGATCCCTGCAGCCTCCAAGCCCCGTACACTGCCGTGCACGGCCTTCCAGTCCCCACAGTGTCACCAGGTCCTGTGCACCCCCTGAAGCCCTGGGCAGCCCCATGTCCCTGTGCAGCCCCGTGTCCCACTCGGTCCCCCGGTGCCAAGCAGCCCCTTGGTTCCGTGCAGAATCCCTGGTGCCGCCCAGCCCCGTATCCCTGTCCATCCCATCCCGTTCCCCTCCTGATGCAGCCCATTCCCATTCCCTGTCCCAGTCCATCCCATCCCATTCCTGTCCCCATGCCACCCGTTCCCTGTCCCAGTCCATCCCATCCTGTTTCCATCCTGATGCCGCCCATTCCCGTTCCCTTTTCCATTCCTGTTCCCTTTCCCATTCCTGTTCCTGTTCCCGTTCCCTGTCCCGGTCCATCCCACCCCGTTTCCGTCCCAATGCCACCCATTCCCATTCCCATTCCTGTTCCCATTCCCATTCCCGTTCCCGTTCCCTTTCCCATTCCCATTCCCATTCCTGTTCCCGTTTCCGTTTCCGTTCCCTTTTCCGTTCCCATTCCCATTCCCATTCCCATTCCCTTTTCCGTTCCCATTCTCTTTCCCATTCCCGTTCCCATTCCCGTTCTCTTTCCCACTCCCATTCCCGTTCCCGTTCCCATTCCCATTCCCGTTCCCGTTCCCTTTCCCATTCCCGTTCCCGTTCCCGTTCCCATTCCCATTCCCGTTCCCGTTCCCTTTCCCATTCCAGTTCCCTTTCCCATTCCCGTTCCCGCTCCCGTTCCCCGTCCCGGTCCATCCCGCCCCGCTCCCCTCCCTCTCGCTCATCCCGGGGGTGCCGCTCCGGTGGCGGCGGCGGCGGGGCGCCCCCTGGCGGCGGCGGCGGGCGGGCTCTAAGGCAGCGGCGCGGGCGGGCCGCGCTCACTCCGGGCCGGGCGGGCGGCGCGGCGGCAGCGGCGGCGCGGCGGGGGCCCGGCCGGGCACGGAGCGCGGCCGCGGGCGCCCCACGGCCGCGGCGCGGCGCCGGGAGGATGCGCCGCCGGGCAGCGCGCAGGGGGTGAAGCGGCCCCGCGGATTTACCGCGGCTTCTCCGCCCTCCCCCCGCTTCTCCGGTGCCCCCCCTCCGGGGGGAGGGGAAGCGCCCCGAGCCCCGGAGCTGGCGGCGAGCGGCGGCCCCGGGCGCGGCGAGCGGCGGCGGGCAGGTGCCGGGGGCAGCCGCCGCCGCGGGGCCGCGCTCCGCCAGCGCCGGCCTTGAGCGGACCGGGGCCGCCGCCGCCGGGGGCCGCTGCCGGCTCTGCCCGCTCCTGCCGGCCCCGCCGGCCCCTGCCTTGGGACTTACCTCACGCCTCCGCCACACCTCAGGACGGTAAGTGCCGTCCGCCAACCGGGACGGGGAGGCTGCCGGTGCCCGCGGAGGCTCCCGTGAAAGAGGGGCTTGGAATTCTCCCCGGGTTCGGGGGATGCTCTCGGTGCACGGGGGTATTAGAGGCTCCCGGTGCCCGGGGAGGCTCGTAGGGCAGAGGGGCTGTGGGTACTACCGGTGTTCGGAGGATGCCGCCGGTGCACGGGGGAATCGGAGGCTCCCGGTGCCCGGGGAGGCTCCCGTGGAAAAGGGGCTGGGAATGCTCCTGATGCTCGGGGGGTGCTCCCGGCGCGAAGGAGCGGGGGAGGCTCCCGGTGCCCGGGGGACGCTCCTGTTGTGCAGGAGCCCGAGATGCTCTCGGTACCCGGGCGAGGCTCCCGGTGTCGGGGAAGCTGTCGGTGCGCAGGGCAGTAAGAGGCTCCCGGTGCCCGGGGAACGCTCCCGGCGCGCAGGGGACTCGGAGCCTCCCGGTGTCCGGGGGACGCTCCCGGTGTCGGGGCAGCTGCCGGTGCGCAGGGTGCGGGGATGCTCCGTGCGCCCGAGCCAGCGCGGTCCCCGCCACGGCGGCGGAGCGGGGCAGGGCGAGCTGGGGCACAGCCGGGGCGAGCGGGCGCCGCGCTCGGAGCGGCTCCGCGGCGGAGGCAGCCCCGGAGCGGGATCGCCGCGCCCGTGGGCCCCGCTCCCACGCCCCGCGGGGGCGGCGGGGGGCAGATCCCTCTTCCCTGCGCTGCCGGGGCTCTTGCTTCTCTCCCCTCCGCCGTTTCCCGAGCGCCGGGGCGGCGTGGGGCGGCACAGCGTCCCCGGGAACCCACGCGAGTTTGTGCCCACCCCCAGCAGACCCCCCCGGCTGTGGCTCCCGACTCGTGCCCGGCAGTGCAACTCTTTGTCATCCCCGCGTCCCTCCGCCCTGCCCGCCAGCTCGCATCCCTCTCCGGCTGCTGTGGGCTCGGAGGAGCTGACCCACTCGGGAGAGTGCGCGGGAGGAATTCCCGGGGCTGCTCCGCCAAGTTCCAGCCCCTCCGCTCTGGGTTTTTGTGCGAGGACACGGCTCCGCGCTGGGGACACGGGGCTGTGCTGGGAGCGCTGGCAGAGCCCTGGCGTGCGCCGGGGGATGTTTGCTTGGATGCGGATTTGGGAAGGAAGGCTGGCTCGGGAGTCTCCAGCGCTGCCGTTCACCACAGCCTGCCCTGGCTTTCCCTTTGGAATCGCGCTGAGCCGGGCGGCCCGGCTGTGCCAGGGGAACGCTGCCGGCGGAGCGATGGAGCGAGGCTGGCCCCGCGCTTCCCCGCGGCTCCTCCGCGACACCGAGCCGGAGCACAACCAGCTCTTCCCGTCATTCCCTCGCCGCTGGATGGTGCCTTCGGATACCGCAGAGCGTTTCTCTAGTTAAACACACCTTTTCTTGGAATTCTTTTTCTTCCCTCTATTAGCCAAGAAAAACTTTGCAACTTTCCTTCGCTGTCGGAGAGGAGCCACTGCCGCTGCTGCGTTTCATTTTGTTTTTTTTAATTCGAGGTCACGTGTGCATTGACAGTGTCTTTGATTCCAAGCGATGGTCTCGTCTCCAGCTTAGGAAGAAGAGCTTTTGAGCTCTTCCCTCTGTTGTTTTCTCTCTGTTCAGGAACAAAGAGATTTTTTTTCTGCCTTTAATTAAAAGGAATATTAATTCCCTGCTCCTTTGTCGAGCGGCTTGAAGACACTCTGCAAACATCCGTCTGCTCGGCGCCGCGGCGGGGTGAGCTCTGCCGCGGTCCCGGGCATGGAGGAACGGGGGAAGCAGCCCGAAACCCCGCGGCAAACACGGAGCAGCAGCCGGAGAGGATGCTGACAGCCGCGGCCCTCGGGTGAGGAGCCCCATGGAGCTGAGCTGCCGCCTGGGGTGGGCTCTTGGACCCTCGCAGGTTTGTGAGGCTGGTCCCCGTGCTGAGAGTTTCCGTGCTCGGGGAGGCGAGCGGAGGTGAACTTGGCTGCGCCAAGGGGGTTTTCCCTGCCGGCCGCCTCCCGTGCTGGCAGGTAAGGTTTGACCCGGGAGCAGGCAGATGTCGGGCGCGTTTTGTTTGGCAAACGCGAGCGCAGATGTTGGTTTGTAGGGGGGGAGAAAAGCCAGGAGGCGGCAGGGGAGAGGCTGTTCTCCCGCGGCTCTGGGCGCTGCCGTGGGCCGGGTGCCGGGTTTGGGCAGCGGGGAGGCCTCGTGTGCCTGCGGGATTTGCCTCTTTCATCGGGAACTTCCAGGCTGAGGGACGGAAAAATATTCCGGTGCTCAGCCCCCCTTCGGGCTGGGCTGCTGCAGGCAGGAGGGGGCTCTGGCAGGTCCCACGGGGTACCTGGGGCTGGCAGGTCTGTGCCGACGTTCCTGGAATTCTGCTTTGGAGCCGTGGATGTTTGCACGCCTGGAAAAGCCCGGCAGGATCCAGGCGTTGAGGCTCCTGCGGTGTCCGGCGGTGCCCTGGGAATGGGCCTGGCTCTGCTTGCTGCTGTAAATCCCTGCTGAAGTCTGGGGGCACTTTGGCTCTGCCCGTGGCTGTGCACGGTCCCCTGTCCCGCAGCCACCTCGGGAAGGTGTCAGCGTGCTGCGGGACCCCCGGGGAGGGAGGCACCCCACAAATATCTGCTATTTTACCTCTTAGCCCAAGTCAGCGAGTCAGCCGGGAAGTTCAGGGCTGCCAGGGAGTGCTGGCAGCGGGGCAGGAGCTGGGTCCCTCCTGGGGGGGACACACAAATCCCCCCTCAGCAGCACTGACCCTCTTCAGCCCCCAGCCAGAGCAGCAGGGTCACAGTGAGCACAAGGTTTGGGGCAGCTCAGGGCCGGGCACTGCGAACGGGGCTGGGAGGGACCAGGGGACAGCCCTGGGGTTAAGCTGGGTTTAATCTCTGCTGCTGGGGCCGGGGGACAGGTCGGTGCTGCAGGTCGGCCGCTGCAGCCTGCCCTGTGCTTTCCCAGCTGCATCTCACGTGGGAGATGGATTTAGCTGCCCAGCAGGATGGGGACAACGGGAGTCCCCGAGCTGGGATCAGCCCTTGCTCGCCAGAGGCAAGAGCAGGCTGGTGGCACCGAGGGCACCCCCTGCCCGGGTGCCCTGCCCTTCGTGCCACTGCCCGGTTTGGGGTTATTTTTAGATTTCCTGAAGCTGTTTTCTGCCGTCCCTCCCGCCGTGCTCAGGCTCCCCAGGGGGAACCCCACCTTGACAAACCCCCAGCTTTCCTTCGGAAGATGCTGACCGATGGCTCCAGAAAGCATCCCAGGGATTTCCTGTTTATTTAGCAAAATTCTCACTAATATTTTTTTTCCCGTGTTCTTTGATTCACTTTCACATGGGCAAAATCGCCTTGAAATGGAGCCCGTGGTTCAAAAATAGACAAAGAGTCGGCGAGGCAGCGGCCGGGAGGCTGTGGGAGAGCGCGGCCGGATCCGGAGCCCCTCGGAGCCGGTACCAGCCCGGCGCCTGCGGGGCAGGGGCTGCCACGGGCTCCCCGGGGAGCGGCGGCGCCTCGGCGTTCCCACGCTGCAGGGACCTCTCCGGGAGCCCCCGCCGGGTGGAGGGGTGGAGGGAGAGCTTTCCCTTCACTCTCTGCCTCCAGGAAGCCCCCAGCCCCCTGCCAGGGCCGCTTGTCGCTGCTCCAGCATCGCGGCCGCCTTTGGGCTGAGCGTCCCCCGCGCGCGGCTGCAGGAATCGGGGCGTGGGGCCGGTTTTGGGGCGCCCCCCTGGCAGCGCTCTGGGGGACGGTGCAGCCCAGGCGTGGGTGTTTCCTGGGTGGGGGCAGCTCCGGCAGGGTCAGCCCCAGCCCTGCCCCTCTCCAGGTGTTCCGGGCTGCCCGCGGCACTGTTTACTCCTGGTGTTTAGCCAGGATATTTAATTTCCAGGAGTGTAAGGCAGCTGGGGAGCAGCAGGGTGTGTGTGTGTGTGTGCGCCCACCTCCCTGCGCCACCCCGGTGGCATCAATCCCACGGTGGCAGCGGGCACGACACTGCAGCAGATACCGTGCCCCGGCTGGGTGCTGCTGGCCGACAGGTCAGGGGGACCCCCCCAAACTGCCCCTGTGTGCGGAGGACCCCTCCTCCCAGCCTGTCCCCCCCGCCAGCAGCCACGTCGTCGCCAGCCGCTGTTGACTCACAGGCTCCGCCGCCGAGTCCCGGGGCTGAGGCCGAGATGCTTTTACAGGCAGGGCTGAAATGCACAAAATGTTCGACTTGTAAAATATGTAGCGTGAGAAAATAGCCTTTTCTGCTCTCCTCCTCCTCCTCCTGCCGCCGCTCCCTGCCCCATCTGCTCGCTTGGAAAGCTTCCCGCAGCCTTTGGGGGGGGGGGGGCGGCGGCGCCCGGGGTCCCTCGCCGGGGATGGCACCCACCCAGGTGCCACCCTGGGGCCACCCCTCGGTGCCAGGAGGGCTCCCGGGGGCAGCACGAGGATGCGCTCGGTCCATGAGGACGCTGCCTCCTGGCTCCCGTCGCCATCCCAAAGTTTCGCCGCCTGCCGTGGGCGCGTTCGGGGAAGGAGCGCGGGGCTGGCACCTGCGGTGGCAGCGGGGCTGTGCCGCCCGGCGCGGGGTGACCGCGGGGCATCCCCTGGGGCTTGGGGGGGGTCCAAAACCCCTCCTGAGGGTCCCGGGAAATCCCCGTGCGAGGAGCCCCGGGAGGGAGCCGCCACGCCGGAGCTGGCCACGAGCCACGGTTTTCACCTTAATCCATCATTATCTGGGCACATTTCGGATCCTTGCCAAGAGCAAGGTGGGAAGGGGGGTGTGAGCATGCTTTCCCTATTCCCCTGCCATCCTTTTTGCTGCCTGTGTGTAATTAACAGAGTAATTAAAAACAGGATGAGTTAATTGGTATTCATTTATGTGGCAGATGTTTTTAATTGAGATACGAAACAATTTACCTGTTTACATAAACAATAGCAAATGAAGGCTTGTAAAACAGAGAGGGCGCCTTTTTTTCTTTTTTTTTTGTCTTTTTTGTTGTTGTTTCGAGGGAAAAAAAATCAAACCCATCCCCCACCCCCGGCCATGCCAGCTCGGGGCGAGCGGGAGCTGCTGGCACTGCCTTGGTGGCACTGAGCCAGCTGCTTTGGGCCCCTGGGTGGATGGTTTGGGGTGGAAAACTGGGATTTTGGGGCTTGGGGTGTGTGGAGAGCCTGGCTGCGGGGGCTGCTGCGCCGTGTGGAGCTGTGCTGTCACTGCCACACCGCGGGGCTGGGGACCTGCTGGGAGCTGGTGGCCTGGAGCTGCCCCTGGAGCATCTGCCAGGATGTGGGTGCTCGGAAAGCAAAGCCACCTGGGATGCACCTGAGCTGGGGAAATCTGCTTTACCCTGGAATTGAGCTGCTGGGAGCTGTCCCAGCTGGGCCAGGGGCACAGGAGCTGCCTCAGGATGCCCGTGGGGATGGATGACCCGCAGGGGCTCCCCAGGACTGGAGCTGGTGGATCCGGGTTCCTTTACAGATTGGGCAGAGTTTGATGAATTGGATTTACTTTTGAAGAGCTTCATTTGCGCTGGGGAGTGCTGGGTGTGGATTGCTGGGCTGGCTCCCCAAAATGAGCGCCTGGGACACCCCAGTGTGGGCAGCATCCCTCCAGCATCACCGTGGAATGGTTTGGATTGAGAGGGGCCTTAAAGCTCACCTCATTGCCCTGCCATGGCAGGGACACCTTCCACCAGCCCAGGCTGCTCCCAGCCCTGTCCAGCCTGGCCTTGGGCACTGCCAGGGATGCAGGGGCAGCCCCAGCTGCTCTGGGCACCTGTGCCAGGGCCTGCCCACCCTCACAGCCAGGAATTCCTTCCCATATCCCATCTAAACCCACCTCACCTTCTGTCAGCATCCCACAGCTGCACTCCTGCCTTGTCCTGCTCCAGGTGCAACTGGGGATGTGCTCCAATCTGCCTGTCTACTCCTGTGCTCCAATCTACCTTTGTCATCTTTGTCACCGCGGCCCCAGGGAGGGCATCAGGAGGGGTGCAGGGGAGGAGGGAGCTGATCCCAGAGAATGGTCAGGATGGGTGCAGGGGAGGAGGGAGCTGATCCCAAAGAAGGGTCAGGATGGGTGCAGGGGAGGAGGGAGCTGATCCCAAAGAAGGGTCAGGATGGGTGCAGGGGAGGAGGGAGCTGATCCCAGAGAAGGGTCAGGATGGGTGCAGGGGAGGAGGGAGCTGATGGTGCCCTGAGGTCCCACCAGCTCTGACGGGCTGGTGTAGGGGCTGGCGCTGCTGCCCGGCCTCAGGCACTGCACGCTTCCAAACCTGCTCCAGCTGGGACAGCTCCGGCCCTGCCATCTTATCGGGGAGTTGTTCTTGGCCCCGCCGGCTGCGGCAGCTGAGGAGCAGGAATGCTTCCCTGCCTTTGTTTCGGAGGCAGCCTGGCTTGGGGAGACGTCGCCTCCAGCATCTGGATTTCATTTGTGGCCATTTGGAGAGCATGAAGGATGCTGGGCGCTGAATTCCCTTTAACCCCTTCTTCACCCGGGCAGCTTTGCCTGCAGGGAGCCGGAGCTTCCCAGCGGCCACATCCAGGGCAGCTCCGAGCCTGCTTCGCCCCCATCCCTGGGGAGAGCAGAGCAGCCGGCCCGGGCGCTCCGCACCCATCCCGGAGCTGGCACATCCCCTCGCTGCCCGGGGAAGGGGCAGAGCCCCGGGCTCGCGGTGGCTGGATGGGCTCCCTGGGGCTGTGGGAACGGCCCAGGCCGGGCTGGGATGGCTGCCAGCCCCATCCCTGCGGCGCTGCTCCTGCCCCTCCGGCTCCAGGCTGCGGGATGCCGTGTGCCCGCCGGAATGCTTGGCCGTGTGACAGCGTCACCCGGCAGGGACCCTGCCCCGGGGGTCGAACCCCGCGGTGTGACAAATGGGGGGCTCGGGGTCGCGCAGGGGTGCGCGGGGGTCCGGCATCCGCCGGCCCCGGGGGGCAGGGTGGGGAGCGGCCGCTCCCGCCAGCCCAGGAGAAAATACTAATCCTTTTATTTTTATATTATTACTTATTCATCTGGGCTGCACAGACCTAATGGAAACCAGATGGAGGAAAACAGACACGGCCCCGAGCGGCTGGGACGAATTACCCCAAAGAGAGAAAAAAACAGAGGGAAAAATCATTCCAGGGGAGTGGGAGCTGGAGCTGTGCTGGTTGAAGGTGCTGAGGGGAGGCTGCACTTTGCTCCCCAAAGCCTCCTTTGCTCCCCTGGAGCTCATCCCATCCTGCAGAGGACCCGGGGTGGTGGCACAGCTGCGGTTGGGTCCTCTGGGCATTCCAAGCTCTGTCTCCCATAGGATTCGGGACCATTCCTGTGCCTGCCTGCCCGTGTTTGTGTTGCGAACACCTCGGGGAAAATTTAAAACTTAAAGGCAAAAAAGAAAACACAAGAAAAACTAGAACCAGGCCCCATTTCCCTGAGTGCTTGCTCAGCTTGATGGAAACTTTCCTGCTGATGGGAAGCTGTGGAAAAGCCATGTCAGTGCCAGGGTGAATGTATCCATGTTTTCTCCCTGGCGTGGGAATGTGCACAGAATCAGGGCAGTGAGGGGACCGGGGCTGGGATGGGGATGCAGGCAGGGGACCCTTCCAGGGATGCAGGATGGGACCATTCCAGGGATGCAGGGCAGGACCATTCCAGGGATGCAGGCAGGGGCCATTCCAGGGATGCAGGCAGGGATCATTCCAGGGATGCAGGCAGGGGCCATTCCAGGGATGCAGGATGGGGCCATTCCAGGGATGCAGGCAGGGACACTCCCAGGGATGCAGGCAGGGACACTTCCAGGGATGCAGGATGGGGCCATTCCAGGGATGCAGGCAGGGACACTTCCAGGGATGCAGGCCGGGGCCATTCCAGGGATGCAGGCAGGGACTCTGCCAGGGATGCAGGCCGGGGCCATTCCAGGGATGCAGGCAGGGACTCTTCCAGGGATGCAGGATGGGGCCATTCCAGGGATGCAGGATAGGGACCATTCCAGGGATGCAGGCAGGGACCATTCCAGGGATGCAGGCAGGGACCATTCCAGGGATGCAGGCTGGGGCCATTCCAGGGATGCAGGGCAGGATGCTGCCAGGGGTGTGACAAGGACAGGGATGGTGCCAGGGATGCAGGCAAGGATCATGTGGGATCCAGATGCTGCAGCTGTGGCCCCTCACAGGGTCACACTCTGAGCACGCCCAGGGCTCCTCCTCTGCTGTCAGAGCTGGATCCTGCTCTCCTGAGTGACGGGGAAGCCTGGAAGGCTGGAGAAGTTTTGCCCAGAGATGGACACTTCCACAAAAAGGAAAATAAAAGTTTTTCAAAACAAACCATTTCTTCTGGCAAGCCCTGTGAGGAAGCTGAGGTTTTGGGGGAAGGAAGCTGCACGGTGTTGGGGTTTCTCCTGTGGCTGGGCAGGGAGAAGGGAGCCAGGAACGGGGAGCTGCAGCATGCACGTCCAGGTGTCTGCAGCATTCCAGTGTGCTGTGGACAGAGAGGGATAGCCACGGTGCTGGAGCCTTCCAGAAGGATCCTGTGGGTGACCAGCTGAGATTTTGGCCCCTGCCACCATCTCCTGGTGCTCTGTGTGCCACCACCTGCGGCACAGCCCCGATGGCATCTCGGTGGGGATCAGGCCCTGTTTTTACTTGGCCCTGCCAGTGTGCTGTGGCTGGGTTCAACTAATGTCCCTGCAGTTGCCCGGGATTGAGGATGAGGATGGGGTCAGTGGTTATCAGCCAGGCCAGGGGCCGGGCACAGGGGTATCCCGTGGCCGTGGTGGTCGCTTCCATCTTTGGCCGGAGCCGGCGGTGGCGCAGGCACAGTGACAGATCCCCACAGCTGCCAGCACTTAGGGCCACCTGTCAGGGCCAGCGGGGCAGCCACTGGGCCCAGACCCTGGCCCAGGGCCGTGTCTGCAGGGGATGGTGCAGGAATGCACTGCTGGGAGTTATTTGGGGCTGGGAGGGAGCTGGCGATGCCCACTGGGGTGATGGTGATGGCTGGAGCTCCATGATTGCTGGATTGCAGGATCTGGAGCTCCACGGTCCCTGGGTTGCAGGATCTGGAGCTCCATCATCCCCTGGAGCTCCACCATCCCTGGGTTGCAGGATTTGCCCTTGCAGGGCCACTCAGGTCTGGGCAGGACAGTCACTGGTGGATGGGTGGGTTCTGCTGTTGTCGCTGCCACTAAACACTGGCTGTAATGACCCCACAATCTCTGCCGGGGGCAGTGCCAGCCCTGGGTGATGCTGCCAGCGATGGTGAGGGCTCAGCAGGCAGCAGGACTTCCCAGGATGTGTCAGGAGGGCGCTGCACTGTGACAGCAGTGATGCGACACAGGCTGGGGCAGGGCTGGCACCGCAGGGGCAGAGCGCTGCCAGCACTCCGTGTCCCCACGCGGGGCACTGTCCCCACCTCTGTGAAGATGAGCAGCAGCTCCATCACCCTCCCCACCCTCCTGTGGCACGCAGCACGCCGGGCACTGTCCCTGTTACCCGAGTCCTACAGCGGCACCGGCGATGCCCAGGCCAGCCCGCGGTCCCCAGGTGTCCCCTGAGCCCTGTTTGCCAGGCAACCCCGGCCCTGCCTGCCCCACCCCGCTCACCACGCCGTGCCCTCTTCCCGCAGATAACGCGGAGCCCGCGGCCGCCGCCATGCCCGACTCGCCGGCCGACGTCAAGACGCAGGCCCGCTCCACGCCGCCCGCCATGCCCCCGCCGCCCGCCGCGCAGGGAGCCACGCGCCACCCCTCCTTCACGCCCAGCACCAGTGAGTACCCCGGGCACGGGCTGCCAGCCTGGGCCGCCCAGCCGTGCCCCCAGCTCCGCCTCGAGCGCGGCACGCGGCGCCGGCAGCGAGCTCGGAGCCAGCGCGGCGCCGGCGGTGACGCGGGTGACGTCGCCCGTCCTCAGGCTGGAGACGCTCCTCGCGCGCACGTTGCCAAGCCACGGCTGGAGCGTGCTCCTGTGGCGGTGCTGCCCGTGGTCAGAGAGCCCTGTGAGGTCCCTGGGGACGGGGACATCCTGCCAGCAGGTCACCGAGTGCTGGCAGCGCGTGGTTGGAGGGTGGTGGAGGTTGGGGGAGCTCCTGTGGGTCAGAGATGGCCCTGTGGTGGGTCCCGTGCATGTGGGGACGCATCTGCCGCTCTGCGTGTGGCAGCCAGTGGTGGCAGGGCAGCGTCACGGCCAGCCACAGTGGCTGGGACCTCCTTGTCCTGCCCAGGCTATGGCGTGGTGGCATCAGGGGACGCCAGGTGGGAGTTTCAGTCTCTGTAGTTGGGCTGGGGACAGCCACCCAGCGTGGTGGTGGCACCAGAGGCACCTGGGCTCATTGCACACCCTCAGGGCTTGCACCAGGGATCTGTCACCATGCTGGTGTCACTGTCCCGGCAGATGGATGGACAAGGCACATGCAGTGCAGGATCCAGACAGGCAGGGGACAAGGCTGGCCCCTCGCGGGAGTGGCAGCAGCCACTGCCAGCAGCTGCTCCAGTTCTGCTGAGACTCTTCCCGGGCACGCACGTGCGCAAGGTTTTGCTCGTAGCTGTTTCTTGCTCAGAAAAACCCCAGTGGGGAAGAAAAAACCCCACAACAACCCCCAAGATCTGTCCCCTGACACCTGCAGCCCCCCAGCAGCGCTTCTGGACTGACTCTCTAGAAATCAGCTCGTGCTCGGCCGTGCTTGGTCCGTTTGGGTGTCAGTCCCAGCCCTGTGCTGATGTGGCAGCCCAGGTGTGGCTGGGTCTGGGAGGAAGGACCAGGGGTGCAAGTGGCCTCTGCACCACGGCTCAGCACAGAGAGGGGTTCAGAGAGGGGCTGGGGGTGCAAGCAGCCCCTCTGCCACGGCTCAGCACGGAGCAGGATTCGGGATGCAGGGCCAGGGGTGCAGACGGACTCTCCCTCCCAGCTCAGCGTGGAGCAGGGTTTGAGGCACAAGGCTGGGGGCATGGAGCAGCTTGGCATGGACACCACGGCGTTTTTGGTTGTTCTTGGCCTCGGGGGACCTCATTTGGTCCCAAAACTGTCAGGACTTTATCAGGCAGCCCTGAACCCTCCCTGTGGCTGCAGGGGGACGCAGGGACCCGGCTCCCTGGTGGGTCTGGCGGCTTTTCCCCCGGCCCACGTGCCCGTGGTGAGGAGCATCCCGTGCAGGGCCCCGGGCCGAGAGCTGCCCCCTCTGCTCTCTCATCATAGCGTGTTTTATTTTGCTTGCAGATCGAGACGCTGGCCCTCCGACGTTTCTGCCTCGCGGCCGTTTTCATGGTTGCTTGAAATGGTCGATGGTCTGTCTTTGTAAGTAAAATGAAACACCCGCTCTCATGAGAGACCCGAGCGCAGCCGCAGCCCCGGGGGTGCTCCCCGTCGCCAGCCCCTCGCCCTGCCCCGCCGGGTCACGGGGACGGGGACCCCAGCGCCATCCCGGCCCGGGGACACGTGTGGTGACCAACTTAGGAGCGCACCTGTCGCGGGAATAAAAGCACTTGTGGCCGCCGGGTTATTTTTGGCACCTCTTCAGCGGGCGGCGGGCGCTGCCCGGCTGAGAGTGAGCGGGACCCCCGGAGCGGGACCCCCAGAGCGGGACCCCCGGAGCGGGACCCCCAGAGCAGGCAGGGCTGGCAGGGCAGCGCGGCACCCCCAGGTCAGTGTGGTCCCAGCGGGGACAGGGGCGTGCGTGCTGGGGGACGTGGGTGACACGCCGTCGGGACGTGGGTGACACATCTTGTCACCCCTGCCATTGGGACATGGGTGACACATCTTGTCACCCCTGCCGTCAGGACATTGGTGACACATCTTGTTGCCCGTGCTGGCCAGGGCATGGGTGATGCATGTTGTCACCCCTGCCATCGGGACGTGGGTGACACGTGTTGTCACCCGTGCTGGCTGGGACTCGAGTGACGCGTGTTGTCACTCGCGCCATTGGGACATGGGTGATTGCATGTTGTCACCCATGCTGGCTGGGATGTAGGTGACACATGTTGTCACCCGTGCTGGCTGGGACATAGGTGACATGTGTTGTCACCCGTGCTGTCGGGACATGGGTGGTGCATGTTGCCACCCACGACGTTGGGACCTGTGTGACACATGTCACCTGCACCGTCGGGACATGGGTGACGTGTGTTGTCATCCACGCCGCAGGGACGGGGGTGACATGTGTTGTCACCTGTGCTGGCTGGGAAAAGGTCCCTGTGCTCACGTGGGGCGGGTGCAGGAGAGCGGGCTCTGCCACTCTGATGGTTGGTACCCCAAAATATCCCCCCTGGTCTGCTGGCGTGCGGTGTTCAGGCAGTTCCTGTCCTCGCCGAGCGGGCGGTGGGGACAGAGATGGCAGTGTTCAGCAAGCCAGGCTGGGCTCCACGGGAAATGGCTCGTGGGCTCTCTCTGGGGGGGCTGAGCAGCTCCCCAGGGGCAGGATGGAGCCCCTGCCCTTGGCTGCAGAGGAGCTGGATCAGGCCCTCGCCGTGCTGGGGGATGCTCTGCATCCCCTCCTTCCCCACAGCCCCCACAGCATTAGAACCAGTCCAGGGTGCAGCCCCAGGGATTCACCAGCATCCTGAAGCCTTCCAGGCGGTGCCAGCCCCACGCTGCCCAGCAGGATGCTCTGGTCCCACCATCCCAGCCTCGTCCCCACGGTGCCACGGCACAGCCACCCGCTCTGACCTCCCATTCCCTGTGTCCCCAGTGATGAACGGGAGCAGCCACTCGCCAACCGCCATCAATGGGGCTCCGTCCACCCCCAACGGGTTCAGCAACGGGCCGGCCACCTCCTCCAGCGCCTCCCTGTCCACCCACCAGCTCCCTCCAGCCTGTGGCGCCCGCCAGCTCTCCAAGCTCAAGCGCTTCCTCACCACCCTGCAGCAGTTTGGGAACGACATCTCCCCCGAGATCGGGGAGCGGGTGCGCACCCTCGTGCTGGGGCTCGTGGTACGTCCGGGGGCTCGCCCACGGGGACCCCACATCTGAGGATCCTGGGGTTTTTTTTTTGGGGATGGAGATGCTGCTAAAAGGGAAAGAGCGGCCTAGGTTGAGCTAAATCCTGGAGGAAAGGGGGTTGTTTTCCCAGCGTCTCCCGGGATCTGCAGAGCCAGGGCAGGGTTGGTCCTGGCTGCTGGCATTGCCAGTGAAGCCTTGAGCGTGGTTTTCCCTAAAGTGTGGCTTCACTGTGAGCCTGGCAGAGGAGCAGGAATGGGGGAGGAACAGCCAAGTGTCCCCCAGGGGTGTGGGGGGCTGTGCCAGGGGTGCTGAGCCCAGGCTGTCCCCACAGAACTCCACCCTCACCATTGAGGAGTTTCACGCCAAGCTCCAAGAGGCCACCAACTTCCCGCTGCGACCCTTCGTCATCCCCTTCCTCAAGGTGGGTCTCCAGCCTGGGCAGGGTGGGATTCATGGCAGCATTTCAGCACAGGGGATTTGGGGGTGCCTTTGGGGATGGCAGCTGCCCGTGGGTCTGCCCGTGTCCCCCCAGGCACACGTGTGCCCCCACACGTGTGGAGTCACGCAGGGCCGGGGCTGGTTGCAATAAAGCGAGGGCTCAGCCCAGCTGGTTGCCATTTGCAATTCATTAAAAATTCCCCCTTTTTTTTTAAATTTGCCTTTTAATTTTGCGCTGACTCTGCGGTGTCACCCCTCTCCAGGGGAATTTGCCCGGTGCTGGCACGCCTGGCAGCACCAGAACTGCCAGCAGACTTTTGAGCCCAGTGTCCCCTGTCCATCGTTAGCAAAGGAATAATTAAAAAGTGCAAAAATAGCCCCTTTTCCACCTCTGCGTGGCAGCCCCCCAGAGCAGGGGTCCACGAGTGGAGCTCCGTGCTCATCACAGGAATCTGCCGGAGTGGTTTGCTCCAGGCTGAGCTGGAGGGGGACAGCAGAGCCCCCTCCCCTCCTGTCGGTTTGCAGGATTTTGGGCTGCGTGGGAGCAGGGAAAGGTGAACTGGCAGGCCCGGCAGGCACTGGTGGCCCTGTGGCTCCAGGCAGGCTGGGATCCATCCCCGCTGTCCCGGTGCCAAGAGCGCAGCGGCCGCGCCGGCCGCCCTGGCACCCCGCTCCCAGCTGTTCCCACCGCCCGGCCCAGATGTTTCTCATTATCCTAACTGCAACCAGCCGGGCTCGGCGTGCTTCCCAGACCGGGGACTTGCTGTTTTTGTGGGATTGTTCCCCCCCCGGCCAGGGAAGGGAAGGGGAGGGAGGGTCTGGCCCTGCTCACCGCAACTGCAGCTCGGGCTGGGGCGCTAACGCGTCCCACAGATGGGATTTGGCTGCGGCTCAGCTGCCTGAGGCAAAATCCAGGGCTGGCAGCCAGAGTGCCGGGCAAAAGGGGGTTCTGCTGCTTGATTCCTGCTGCTCCTGGGGCTGCAGCGCCATGGGGGGACACGGTGGGTGGGTGGGAGGGGAGTTCACGGTTAATCCTTACAGCTGTGGGTGCCACGGGGGCTGGGGGGTCCCACAGGTGCAGTACTCGGGACAGGGTGGCTGAGGTGGCCGACCTGGCCCAGGGGTGATGCTCTGCAGTCCCTCCAGGATGCAGGAGGGCTCTGTTGAAGCTGTGTCTGAACCCTGTGGGGTGCCACACACATCCCCCAAAAGCCCAGCTGGCCCCCGGGCATGCCGCTGGCATCCCAAGGCTGTCCCCTGGGGAAAGTGAGCAGGACCCCAAAGGGAAGGCACCCCCTCTCACCCCCTGCCCGTGGCGAGCTGGGGGCACAGCCGGGCTGCTCCGGGGGGGCTGCAGGGCCGTGGACTGGACTGCCACCTCCTCCCCACAGGCCAACCTGCCGCTGCTGCAGCGGGAGCTGCTGCACTGCGCCCGCATGGCCAAGCAGACCCCGGCCCAGTACCTGGCGCAGCACGAGCAGCTGCTGCTGGACGCCAACGCCTCCTCTCCCATCGACTCCTCCGAGCTGCTCCTGGAGGTGGGCGAGAGCGGCAAGAGGAGGACGCCAGACAGGTGCCAGCCGGGGAGGGGCGCGCGGGATTCTTCGGGGACACTCCCCTGAAAAGGGGAGATCGTTCCGGGGAGCCCAGCGGGGACCAAGCTCCTCTCCTCCGGCCAGGACCAAAGAGAACGGTTTGGACCGAGACCCCCTGCACCCCGAGCACCTCAGCAAGCGGCCGTGCACCATGAGCCCGGCGCAGCGCTACAGCCCCAGCAACGGGCTGAGCCACCCCCCGAACGGGCTGGGGCACCCCCCCGCCGGCCCCGCCCTGCCCCAGCACTACCGCCTGGAGGACATGGCCATGGCACACCACTACCGGGACACCTACCGGCACCCCGACCCCCGGGAGCTCCGCGAGCGCCAGCGGCCTGCCGGTGAGCCCCGCTGTCCCCGCGCACGGGGGGAATGGGGCTGGGACCCCCCTGAAGGGAGAGGGGGGTCCTGCAGGGGCTGACCCTGCTCTGCTCTTGCCCTGCAGCCGTGCACGGGACGCGGCAGGAGGAGGTGATCGACCACCGGCTCACGGACCGGGAGTGGGCGGAGGAGTGGAAACACCTCAACAACGTACGTAGTGTCCCTGTCCCATCCCATGTCCGCGTGTCCTTCCACTCCGCCCTCAGTCCCTCATGGGGCTTTCCTCCCGAGCATCCTCTGCTTCCCCAGCCAGCACGGCACCCTGCAGCTGGCACAGCCCGGCATGGACCAAATCCCCGTGGATTTGGGCAGTGCTGGGGGCTGCAGCCCCCCGGCTGCCTGCAGCAGAGCCCCCTCCCCACACCTGCCATCGCCCCCGCAGCTGCTGAACTGCATCATGGACATGGTGGAGAAGACGCGGCGGTCGCTGACGGTGCTGCGGCGGTGCCAGGAGGCCGATCGCGAGGAGCTCAACCACTGGATCCGGCGCTACAGCGACGCTGAGGACATGAAGAAAGGCAGCCCCCCCTCGGCACGCCCCCACAACTCCTCCTCGGCCGCCGCCGAGGCTCCCCAGTTAGGTACTGACCCCCGGGGCCGCGGGCTGCGTGCGGGGGCCGCGCCCGCTCCGGGTGCCCGCGCCGTTCTCCCGGGGGTCTGGTGCTGCCGGCGGGGGCGTTCCAAGGGGACGGCATCTCCTAAGGGCGTCCCCTGTCTCCTTGGCAGACGCTCACCGGGACTTCGCGCCGCGGCCGCTCTCCGGGTACATGCCCGAGGAGATCTGGAGGAAGGCTGGTGAGTGAGTGTGGGGTGGGCACAGCCCCCGGCAGGGTGCTGAGCCAGCAGGGGCTCTGCCCCAGCTCCCCTCGCCGGGGTGCCTGCGGCGCGGGAGGAATTTGGGGTGGTTTAGCGGGAAGGGGGGTGCTGTGGCACCGGCACACCGCGGTCACGCTGGGCTGCTGCCTTCCAGAAGAAGCCGTGAACGAGGTGAAGCGGCAGGCCATGTCCGAGCTGCAGAAGGCCGTGTCGGACGCCGAGCGGAAGGCGCACGAGCTGATCACCACGGAGCGCGCCAAGATGGAGCGGGCCCTGGCCGAGGCCAAGCGCCAGGCGTCCGAGGATGCCCTCACCGTCATCAATCAGCAGGAGGACTCGAGCGAGGTGGGGACCCTGGGGACGGCTCGGTGGCACTGCTGGTGTGTGGGACCTGCTCGTCACGCCATCGAGGTCGCAGCATCTGCGAGGGTGGGAATGGGAGCGTGCAGGATGGGAGGAGAGGGGAATTCCTGCACCGAGATGGGGATGCAGGGTGTGGGCAATGATGGGGGGCACGGTCCTGGATGTGGATGCAGTCCAGGATGATGTGCATGGTCTGGGATGTTGTGCATGGTCCAGGGTAGGGTTGTGTGGTCTGGGATTAGGGGGACCTGGTTCAGGACATGGGAGCACGGTCCAGAATGGGTGTGCCTGGTCTGATGTGGAAATACACAGTCTGGCATGGATGTGCATGGTCTGGGATGGATGTGCAGAGAGTGGGGTGGATGTGCACACTCTGGGATGGATGTGCACACTCTGGGGTGGATGTGCACACTCTGGGGTGGATGTGCTCCAACTGGGAGGGATGTGCACACTCTGGGATGGATGTGCATGTTCTAGGATAGATGTGCACACTCTAGGATGGATGTGCTCAGACCGGGATGGATGTGCACACTCTGGGAGGGATGTGCACACTCTGGGATGATGGAGTGCCCGGTCCCAGGTTAGGGTGCACATCCCAGCCTGGGCTGCTTGCTCCGGAGCTGAGGCTGTTCCCATTCCCGCAGAGCTGCTGGAACTGCGGGCGCAAGGCGAGCGAGACGTGCAGCGGCTGCAACACCGCGCGCTACTGCGGCTCCTTCTGCCAGCACAAGGATTGGGAGAAGCACCACCACGTCTGCGGGCAGACTCTGCAGGGGCTGCCGGGCCCCACTGCCCCCGGGCCGGGCCAGCCCGACGGGGTGCCCGCCGTGGCCAGCAGCCCCAGCGAGGCGGGCTCGGTGGCTGCGTCCCGCGCCGGCACCCCGGCCACGCCGGCGCCGCTGGACAGCGCGTCCCGCTGAGCCGCCCACGGACTGCACCCCGTGCAATTTCCTCAGCTACCTGACTCGTGTGACCTCCGAAACGACCTCTCTAGCTCTCACAACTAATCCTCACGGATCCTCAAACTGGGCTTTAAGTGGAGTTAAGGCAAATACCGGTCTCTGTTCTTTCTTCAGTCTTTGTTTTGGCTTTTTTCGGTTGGTTTTCTATCGGTTGGGGGATTGTGGTTTGGGATTTTTTTGGGGTTTTTTGGCTGTTTTTATTTTTCTTTTTTGCTCTTTGGATGAGGGATTTGGCTCCAGCATCACCAAGCAGTGCTGTGGGGAGAGACCAGCCCGATCCCGTCCCCCATCAGCGCTGCCGAGGGGCTCACTTGGAGGAGGGAAGAACCTTCTTTTCTTCATCTCTCTCTTCCTGTTTTTTTTTTTTTTTTACCTTTTTTTTTTTTTGTAAAAAAATAAAGAAAATAAAAAAGAAAACGTCGGACTCTTTGGCTTTAAGTAAGAAATTGTAAAAAAGAAAAAAAAAAAAAAAAAAGGAAAAATCCAAAAACCAGACGACGCGTGACGGACGCTCACCTGTAACTACCTTGCTAGCTAGCCAAGAACAGACCAGACTCACCTCTGCTCCAAAGGAAATCCAAAACCAAGGAAGATCCAAACGTCTCTCCACTGCCAAAGTTCGTTTCGTTCTGTTGTCGCTTCCTTCCCCTCCCCACAAGGATGGATGGACATGCCCCTGGGGCTTTAAAGAATTTCTATTAAAATAAAGGGAAAAAAAAAAAAAAAAAGGTGTTTTTTTACTAAAACCCCCACCCCCAAGGCATGGGAGGGGGAGATGGGGCTGAGAACCGCAGCCGGAGCCGGCACATCTCTACCTCTGCCCGCCACCGCCCTGGAAAAGGAGAACAAAAAGGAGATTAAAAAAAAAAAAAAGAGAATAATAATAAAAAAAGAATTAAAAAAAAAGGAAACTAAAAGATGGATTTTGGGTTTCTCCCTCCCCGAAGCCGTCGGGGGACTCCCCATCCCTTCACTGCCAGGCTGCTCCCACACCCCGCGCTGGATTTGTTTCATAAGGATTTTTAAGAGGAAAAGGAAAGGAAAAGGAAAGGAAAAGGGACGCTGCCGCCTCCCTGGCCAAGGACAATGTGGATTATTTGGGATTCTTGCCTCGCTGGAGCGGCACGGAGGAGGAAGTGCAATATGGGAAGTGCGAGCTCCGAGCGAGGCGGCGGGGCCGTGCGCTGCGTGAATGTAAATAGTGTCTGCAGAGGCCCAAGAAGGAATCAGCACCACCACCACCACAGCGTAGTGATAATGATAAGAGACGTTTGCCAAATAAAGGACGAGGAGGAAGCGTGGAGCCGTGGCGCTGGCCGGAGCGAGGCCTGGCCCCCAGAGGAGCTGGAGTTTTTCCGCATTTGCAAAACCCATCCTGTGTGTTTTCCCGAGGGGAGGAAGAGGAGGGAAGGGCTCGGGGCCGCGGGGGTTGTGCTGCCGGTCACAGGGCTGGGCGCTGGGGACGCGCCAGGGGTGGTGTCACTGGCCCTGTGCCACCAGCACCCAGCCCTGCTGGGGTTCTGTGCACCCAAGGCCTTGGTGCATCCCCTGGGATGAGTTCTGTGCACCCCAAAATCTCGGTGCATCACCTCGGATGAGTTCTGTGCCCCCTAAGACCCTGGGGGGTTTCTGTGCACCCCGAGATCTCTCTGATTCCTCCCAGGGTTCCTCTTCTGAGGTTTCTCTGCACCCCAAGATCTTGGGGCATCCTCCTGGGAAGGTTCTGTGCACCCCAAGGCCTAGGTGCATCCTCCTGGGAAGGTTCTGTGCACCCCAAGGCCTTGGTGCATCCCCTGGGATGAGTTCTGTGCACCCCAAAATCTCGGTGCATCACCTCGGATGAGTTCTGTGCCCCCTAAGACCCTGGGGGGTTTCTGTGCGCCCCGAGATCTCTCTGATTCCTCCCAGGGTTCCTCTTCTGAGGTTTCTCTGCACCCCAAGATCTTGGGGCATCCTCCTGGGAAGGTTCTGTGCACCCCAAGGCCTTGATGCATCCCCTGGGAGGGCTCTGTGCACCCCAAAATCTCAGTGCAGCACCTTGGATGAGTTCTGTGCACCCTGAGACCCTGGGGGGTTTCTGTGCACCCCGAGATCTCTCTGATTCCTCCCAGGGTTCCTCTTCTGAGGTCTCGGTGCATCACCCCCAGGAGGTTTCTCTGCACCCCAAGATCTTGGGGCATCCTCCTGGGAAGGCTTTGTGCACCCCAAGATCTTGGTGCATCCCCCCAGGGGTTTCCTGTGCACCCCAAGGTCTTGGTGCATCCCCCCAGGGGTTTCCTGTGGACCCCAAGGTCTTGGCCCAACCCCAGGGACCTTTCTGTGCCCCCCAAGTCCTCGGTGCACCCCCTGGGTGGTTTCTGTGCCCCCTCCCCAGCCCCGGGAGCTTCTCCGGGTGCCCCTCCCGTGACTGTTCACTTTATTTATGGTGTGACATATGTAATATTGTCTATTTTTCTTACGTTTCCTGAGAAGAGGTAATATATAAGAGTATCGCAGCCGCCCCCGCTCGCCCGGGTGTCCGGCCCGTCCCCGCCTGTCCCCGCCTGTCCCCGCGTGCCCCCGGCCCCGCTCCTGCCGGGGCTCTGCCTCTCTACCTCCACCTCGCCGGGAAACCGGGGGCCAGAGCCCTTCCCCAGGGACTGCTCTCCTTTCCGCTCCACTCCCTGCTGGTTTGCTCTTTTTTTCTTTTTAATTTTTTTTAAATTTTAATGAAGAATAAAACTACCCCGCAGAACCTTGCATTGAAACCAAAAGCAGAGGGAGGGGAGGGAGGGGACGGCGGTGACGGGCGGCCGAACCACAACGACAGCTTTAAATGTCAGATTTCCCAAAAATAAAATAAAAACTGTGCTGCGGGGAGGACGGAGCGGCCGCGGGGCTGCGGCGATGCTCTGGGTGCTTCCCCGGGGGTTTGCCCCGCAACGGTGGCGCTGGGGGCCAGGGGACGTGTGCCACCCCTTTGGTGGCACCTCGGAGGTGGCAGCGGATGAGCAGCGTGGTGCTGGCACAGCCTGGCCGGGGGGGCTGGGGGCAGCCTGGGGACACGGGGTGCCACATCGGGTCCCCGCGGCTGCTCGCAGCTCCCGGCTTTCCCGCTCCCGCCGCGGCTGGGGCAGGGGGACGGTGTTGGGGACACGGGGACAGCGCGCCCCAGGTGCCCGTGCCCGTGGGGAGGCAGAGCCCGGGGCGCTGGGGTGGCACCGAGCTGGGCAGGTGGCAGGATGGACGTGGCTCTCGGGTGCCACCCACGGCACCGGGGTCCCCTCTCCAGCCCCTTCCTCTCGTTCCCAACCCCAAATCCCAGCTGAAACCAAAGTGCCACGTCCCGGCGAGGCTGGAGCAGGGGTCCCACACCTGCCTGGCTTCTGCTGCATCACTGCCAGAGCCCCCCGAGCTCCCCCTGAAGCATCATCTCCTCCTCCTCCTCCTCCTCCTCCTCCTCCTCCTCCTCCTCCGGGGGCTGCTGGGGTCGCCCTCTGCATCCCAGTGGGTCTGAGCTGGGGACAAGGTGCCGCTGTGTTCCCAGGCCACGGGCACTGTGATGGGGTGTCCCCCCTGCGGTGGCAGCCCCGGGATGTCACCGAACGCCCCGGCAGGGCGGTGGTGCCAGTGTCCCCAGTCCGTGCCGGCTGCCCGCTCCCCCGATCCCGTGCGGGGCTGAGCCCTGCCCTGGCTGCCCCGCCAGCTCCGGGATGGGGACACCGGGGCACGGGGTGGGGGGGCTGGAAAGCAGAGCCCCCCGCCAGGGCCAGGTGGGGCGTGGGGCCAGCCCAGAGAGATGACACGGTAGGACTTTCCTTCGGCATGCTGTCCCCCCTCTTGCTGTTCCCCGCTTTCTCTAAGTGTACTGTATGTTTGACCTGTGAAAGATGTAAACTTTATGATTCAGGTTATGTCTGTTCTTAACTCTGTATCTGTGTAATAAAGACAATTTAATATCAACCAGAGGCTCCGTAGCCTGGGCTTGTGCTGGGTGCCCTCATCCCCCAATTCCTGGCAGTGCTTTGCCCTCTGTGCCCCCACTCCTGGCAGTGCTTTGCCCCCTGTGCCCCCACTCCTGCCTCGGGGGGTTCATTCCAGCCCTGGGGCTGCCCACTGCAGAGGCGGGGTGTCCATGGCGGGGTAACTCAGGTGTGTCCTGGGGGCACTCAGACGGATGTGTCGCACCTGTTGCCGCAGCCCCACCCTCGGGGTACCCCCCTGCTGCCCCTACGCGATCCCGCTGCGCTGGGAGGGGCGGAGGGGCCCTGCCCACTCCCGCCCGCCCCAGCTGCCCGGCGCTGCCGGGTCTCGAACCCGCGGCCCCCGACGCCGCCTCCGCCGCTCCCCCCCACCACGCCCCGTTCCGCCGGCGGGGGCGGGGCCTCGGCGCGCGCCCCGCGCTGTGATTGGCCGCTGATGTGAGAAAAGTGGCGCGCGGGCGCGAGCCCCGCTCGTGGTGGCGGGAGAGCCGCACGTGGTCGCCGCTCGCGCGGGCCGCGCGCAGCATGTTCGGGGCCAGGGCCAGGTGCGTGCGGGGCTCGGGGCGACCGGACACCGACCGGGACCGGCCGGGCACGGCTGGCACCGCCCGTACACTGCCTGGGCACTACCGGCCACGGCTGGCACCGCCCAGACACCGACCGGGCACTACCGGGCACGGCTGGCACCGCCCAGGCACCGACCGGGCACTACCGGGCACGGCTGGCACCGCCCAGGCACCGACCGGGCACTACCGGGCATGGCTGGCACCGACCGGGCACTACCGGGCACTACTGGGCTCGGCTGGCCCCTCCCGGCTGCAGCCCTGCCGGCTCTCCGCTGCCCGGTGGGAGAGCTCGCTCTCCGCGGCGGGAGGGTGTGTCCCTCCGTGCGCCCCTCGGGGGTGGGAGCGTGCGGCTCTCCCTTCGCTGCGGGAGCCTGAGCTCCCGGCTGTTCCCTCTGTGCGGGGTCCTGCCCGCTCTGTCCCTTCCCTTCCCGCTGGGGGTTTTTGCCGCTTTGGGGCAGCTGGTTCCAGGTGCCCTGTGCAGCCCCGCGAGCTGGGAATCGGCTCAGTGTGAGCTGGAGACCTTTTGGCTGCACAGAGAGCCAGCTGCTTTAGTGTCACCTCTTCATCCTTGCGCTGGTAACGCCCTGCAAGCCTGTGCCTGGCGGAGGCTGTGCTTTAGCCGGTACGTTAAATGGCTGTTGGTTCAATGTCCTTTTGCCCCTTGTCCCGCCCAGTCCTCTCTTCCTGGACACTTCAGAGATCTGGTGGCACGACCCAGCGTCCCTGCAAGCGGAGGCAGCGCCCTGGGATGTGACAGAGGTGGCAGCCGTGTGTAGGGCATCAGATGAGGGCTCCGATCCGAGCCCCCCGGAGGGGAACAGTGCAGAGGAGCAGGATGTTCAGGACCCGGTGAGTGCCTGCCTGGGTGGGGAACCAGTTTTTCCTGGTGCCCAAAGGAAATGGGGACCTTTTTACACCTGGGGTGTCCCTGCTCCGAGTGCTGCTCGTGGCATTCTTGGTTTGGGATTCAGGAGCTGGAGGCCATCAAAGCCAAACTGCGGGAAATAGAGGAGGAGGATGAGAGGCTGAGGGAGCTGCAGCTGGAAGCTGAGAACCACCTGTTCATGAGCTCAGAAGCAGGTATGGCTTGTCCCTGGGTGCTTTTGTCCCTCCCCAGGGACACCTCTGGGGCACAGGGTGACATTTGGAGCCAGAGTATTTGGCTCTGCCTCTCTGGGCACCTGGCACTGGACACAAGGTGGGTGAAGGGGGTTCCAGACCTGGTGTGGTGCTAATGCACATCCTATCAGCTCTAACCTCCTACCTGTGTGGGCCCAGATGTGGTAAATTAATTTAATTACATTTAATTCAGTCAAGTAATTGAGTTTGGTACCAACAGCCCTAGTAGAGGATCACTGTGAAAAGAAAAGGGGGTGGAGGAGGAGGAGGCTGTGTGAGGGTTTGGATACTCCTGGATGTGAGAGGCATCTGAGGAGCTTTGCAGCGTGTCAGCTCAGGGGTGGCTGTACTGGCAGCACACAGATGTCCCTCTGTCCATGACAAATCCCTCCTCTCCACAGCTCTCTTCCCACTGACAACCAAGGAGAAGATGGAGGCTGACCAGCGTTCCATCTACGTGGGCAATGTAAGTGGGAGCCCTTGTGTGTCCCAAATCCCTGGGGTGGGGCCCTTTCCCAAAGCCTGGCTGTTCCCATCCCAGGTGTTTCTCCTCTGCCCAGCCCAGCCTGGGAACGTGGCTCATTGTCTGCCACTTGCAGCTCACCTGTTGCAGGTGTCAGCCCCCCAAAAGCCCCCTGTGAGCTGTGGGTTGTGTGGTGTTGCTTGTTCCTTCCAAACAGGGCAGGTTGTCTTTGGGTTTGTGCTCCAGGTGGGAGCGCTCAGCTGGGAGGGTCCCCTGACCCTCAGCAGGGGCTGGGGGTGTGAGTGGGGCCAGCTGGGCCCTTTGCCTCCCCTGCTGCCTTGAGAGGCTGGTCTGGAACAGAGACAGAGCCAAATGGACAAAACAGGTATTTATGGCAAGGCCTTAAAAGGACACACCTTGGGCAGCACAGAGCCTGGCCAGGGCTACACCCAGGTGGAATCCAAGATGGATCCCAGGCACAAGTTTGCACACTTTCATAAGTTTTGGTTCATCTGCATATTGGGTTCAATTGTCCCATTACAGCTGCAGCTCATGAACTCCCAGCCCCCTGGCTTGCCCCCTTCCCTTCACTGTTGTTTGTGCTTTTGGGTGAGGTTGTCCTTGATTCTCCAGTGGAAAGGGATTGTTTTGTCCAACTGTGAAGAGACCCTACTAACAGCTCATAGGAAGCTTCAGAGTTCCAGAACCTGGAAAACATAAAAGCTAAACCCCAAGGCATCAGCTGCCAGAGCCAGGAGCTGAGGGCTGGGGGTGTCATTGCAGGTGGATTACGGGGGCACAGCAGAAGAGCTGGAGTCTCACTTCAACAGCTGCGGGCAGATCAACCGCGTCACCATCCTCTGTGACAAGTTCTCGGGCCACCCCAAAGGGTCAGTGCTGTGTGCGGGGTGTCCCCGGGGCTCCGCAGGGTGTCCCCGGGGCTCTGCTCACACCTTTCCCCACAGCTACGCCTACATCGAGTTCGAGGAGCAGAGCTCCGTCAAGGCTGCGGTGGAGCTGGACGAGAGCATCTTCAGGGGCCGCGTCATCAAGGTGAGAGCAGGGGGAGCCCCTGGGGGGCTGCTCCCCCCATTCCCAGCCCTGCCTGCCCGTGGCTGGGCCAAACCCCAGCTCCAGCAGCCCCTCCCCGCCCTGCAGGTGCTGCCCAAGAGGACCAACATGCCCGGCATCAGCAGCACGGACCGCGGGGGCTACCGGGGCTGCTTCCACGCCCGGGGAGGGCTGGGCCGCTGGGGGGGCCCCTACGGGCAGCAGCCCCGCCTGCGAGGCAGGACCTACAGGTGAGTCTGGCCACGGAGGGGCCTCAGGTGTGCAGCAGGATGGGCTTCCCTGCTCCCCCGTCCCCGCTGTGCCCCTCCCACCCCGTGGCTGGGAGGATGGAGGAGGGAAGGAATATCTGGGAAGTTGGAGTTGTCACCCTGCCCCTGCAGGAGTTTGGGGAGTGGTGGGTGGGCGTTGCACCCCCACCCTGGCCAGTCCCAGAGCTGTGCCTGGCTGCGGGGGTCCCAGGGTGGCTGTGCAGGAGGGGGGTCCCAGCCCTTGGAAGGGTGAAGGAGCAGGGAGGGGTGCCCTGTGCTTCAGGCTGTTGGTTTTGTTCCTGTGTAGGGGTCGGCCAAGGCTGCTGCCTTGGTATTTTCCATACTAGAAGAGGCTGGACTGCCTGGTGATGCCAATGGGACTGAAACGAGGAGATGGGATTGGAGAGATTTAAAAATATGCCTGCCCAAGCCAAAAAACAGATTAATTTTAAAAATGCCATCTGCCTGGCCGTGAGGATTACTGGTGAGCCCCGTGCTGGGCTGCAGGAGGGAAGATGGGATCTGCTCCATCCTGCCAGCACCCAGGAGAGCTCATCCCTCCTCAGCTCTGCCTGGGGGGCTGAGTTTGCATGGAGAACAGGCTCATTCCAGAGAACACTGTCCTGGGAAGGGAAGAGCTCTCCCAGACCATCAAGTCTCCTCCTTATCCCATGGAAAAGGGCTGTCCTGGAGGGTTTGGTTTGGCTCCTGCCTGGCTGCATGCCTTCCATGCCACTGCTTGGCCATGAACCTCCTCAGCTCTTCCTACAGCAGCCAGATGCTCAGCCTTCTCTTCTCCTAAGAGCCTGAAGACACTTTCCTTTCCCAAATCAGTGGAGAAAGTTTTGGGTTGCAGCTCCAGGTCTGATTGCTGGGGAGCTTTTCCTTCGTCAGCCCTGGGTGTGACCTTCCTCTTGGGAAGCTTGATGTGGTTAGGGTCTGGTTTTTAGCTCGCTGTGTTTGTACATCCAGGACAGGGAAAAAGCATCTCTTGTTTCTCTGGGGGCCTCTGTGTCTCTGTGGTAGTTGAGCAAGACTTGGGTGTCACAAAATCCTTCCTCTTTTTTAGTTTGGCTGTCAGCAAACCTTTCTTCCCTCCCTCCTGCTTTTATTCCAAGCTCCAGGGTTCAAAGAGTGCTGGCAACTCCTCACTTGACTTTATTTCTTGCAGTCGCAGCATTACAAAATCACCTTCCCTGGTGCAGGTTTGGTCTGGTCTCCCTCTTCATTGCCATCACCATTCCTGCTCTGGAGTCACGTTTGGGGGTGGTGCGAGCCCAGGACCAAAGAGCACCACAGGAGCTGGGTGCCAGGGAAGAAGGGCCCTGCTCTTCCCTTTCCTGCTGAATTTGTGTTTATCCAGCCCCCTGTTTTTAAAGGAGAAGCTTTGTGTTGGAATGGGCAGGCAGGGAACCTGGGCAGACAGCATTCCTGGGAGAAGTTCTGCATGGAAATGGGTTTTATTATGTAATGCTCCCACTAGTCTTTCAGGATCCTTGGTTAGGATTCCTCTAACCCAGATGCAGCAGATGCAACCAACTCCTAAAGCAGCTTTTCACAGCTCAGGGGCATCACCAGGCTAAAAATCCCACTGATTTTTTTTTCCCCCTTTAAGATCTCTAGATTTTTTTAAAGCTTGGGGCCTTAACTCTTCATGTTGTGTTGATAATTGTCCTCAGAGCTGCTGAGACTGACCTTGATTTGAGCTACCCTTAGGCTTAGACTATAAACCAGCTTTTTTCTAGGGCTTCTGTTTGATAGGATTATACAATTTCGAGGCTTATTTTTTAATAAAAAACTACTTTGGGGTGTTTAGACTCTCTTGTGGAAGATGCAACACTGAGCTGCCATCTCTGTGAGTGAAAACAGCCAAATTTTTTAGATGAAAATGTTTGTGGATAACAGTGCACAGCTGTGCCTTGTGGAGATGGTGGGAGAGGCTTGAACCTCCCGGGATGTTCCAGGTGGTTGCTGATAAAATGTACTTAAGTTCTGTTTGAGAAAGTATTTGTAACTGTTACTTATTTTTAAAATAAATGATCCTGCTGTGTGAAGTTCATGTGCAGTTCTGGCTTTCTCCAGGCTCCTGGGGTCCCCTGGGGCTGGGCAGATCTGTTGTTTTTAGCAGGTTTCTGTGGTTTTTAACTGATGAGGTGCTTGCGTGTGCCTGCTCCTGCCTGCATCTCCTCTGCTGAGCCAGGAGTGACGGAGCTGGGATGCTTTTCAGTGCAATTTGTGCTTTATTCCAGATAAATACCTGCTACTGATTTGGGAGTCTGTAATTAGAACAGCAGGGAGCTGCAGGGGAGGAGATGCTAATGGAGATGAATTTGGGGTGAGCGGGGCAGCTGTGCAATCCTGATGGCTTAGTCCACGCCTGGATTTGGGTGGGTTTATTCCAGCTGCTCTGCCTGGGCTGGGAGTCACTGTGCAGTGTGTCTGGATGAGGTGCAAAGTGGTAACAGCAACCTGGGTCACCCAGAAATCTGCCCAGGCAGAGAGGCTCCTGCAAAGGTTTGGGTTGGAAGGGACCTTGGAGCTCCTCTTGTTCCAGGGGGCTTGGAGCAGCCTGGGACACTGGAAGATGTCCCTGCCCATGGAATGAGGTGGCTTTAGTGTCTCTTCCCACCCAAAGCGTGCCATGAGTCTGCGAGCAGTGGTTTGTGCTTGCTCGAGTACAAATCCAGGCAAACCTCGCAGGTGGTCAGGTTTATTTTACACAGAACAAATTTAAATTATTACACAATGGAATATTTACAGCACTGCAGGTGTGCTCCTGCACACAGGGAATGCTTCCCGGGGGGGTGGGAAGGGGCTCAGCACACCTGCATCATCATGGAGTTCACCATAGTATCAAAAGCCCTGGAGAGGGACATAAACACAGATTATTAAAGGAAGGAGCTCATTCTGCACAGCTTTTGTAACAAAACCACTTTCTCACCCTGCCTCTGCCTGGCTTTCCCTAAGCTGGGCACGGGGTTTTCCTCTTTACAGCACAAGCTGTTGAGGGATTAATGACTTTTAATTAAGCTGAGGTGAGGACAGGTCTTATCCTGGCTGCTGCTCTGTGTCTGCAGAGTTGTTCTTGCCTAGGCCACAGAAACTCCCTATCTATTGAAATTCCCTGTGAGGTTTCAGTGGGAATGGGGGACACTGACCCTCACAGGTGAGGAGTTCCACGTGCTGAATGTTTGTCCCTACCCGAGGAGAACCCCTGGACAAGGGCACTTGTTCACTCTTTAACCTGTTCTCCTTACTCCATTTTAATATTCACAATTCTTAAATCTGCAGAAGACCTCTAGGACCATCGAGTCCAACTGTTGTTACCTCTATTTTCAGGTAGTTTTTTCTCCCAAAAAAATACATTTGCTTGGCTTAATGTTGTAACCCCAGTGCTGAGGTAGCAGTGGGAGCTCAGTGGAACTTTTTCTGACACCATCAGTTTGTCACGAGTAGGAATGGCCCCAAACCAACATCACTGTTCTCATTAAGGCTCTCGGAGCACACAGCTGAACTGGCCAACCACAGGCTTGGTCCTGTTGCATCAGAGGTGCCCTGAAAATTCCAGAAAGACGTCAAAGAGATCCATGTGGACAACGCACTCACCTGGAATGGATCCTGTCCCCAGGGTTGTAGAAGGGGTTGCACATGATGTCAGTGTAGGAGTTGTGCAGCTTTCGGAACATCTGCAAAGAGAGGGGAGGTGAGTCTGTCAATTGTTTGTGTCTCAGCACGTCCTGGGGAGCTGCAAGGAGCAGCCCCAGCAGGGTGGCTCTGCCGTGCTGCACTCACGCTGCGGATCTCGTTGTCCCTCAGGGCTGTGTTGGAGGAATCCACCACCATGACAAACTTCACCTTGGAGTTGGTCACGTAGCCGTAGCTGGGCGGGGGTCAAGGAGCTGCCTCCCACACTGCAGGGCCTGGCACAGCCTTGAACCAGGCTGGACTGTGCCCAGAGGGACAAACTGACAGGAAACGTGAGGGGCAGACACAGAGCTGTTCTCTCTGGGACAGGACAGCACCCAGGGAGTGGCTGGAGCTGGGCCAGGGCAGGTTTAGGGTGGAGATCAGGGAAAGGTTCTCCCCCCAGAGGGTGCTGGGCACTGCCCAGGCTCCCCAGGGAATGGGCACGGCCCCGAGGCTGCCAGAGCTCCAGGAGAGTTTGGACAATGCTCTCAGGGATGCCCAGGGTGGGATTGTTGGGGGGTCTGGGCAGGGCAGGGGTTGGATTGATGATCCCTTCCAGCTCAGGGTATTCTGTGATTAAACCAAACCCACAATGGCCTGGCCCAAGGCATGACAAAGATACACCTTGTAGTCTTCGGTGGGGTAGAGGAGCCCCAGGTAGAGCTCTCTCTGGTCCACCAGGGCTTTGCCCATGGCTGAGATCTTCTCATCCACCACGTCCAGGGAGGTGTGCACGGTGTAGTGGAACTTCAGCTCGTTCTCCGTGGGGACGCTCCGGATGTACAGGGGGTAATTCTGGGAGCAGAGCAAGTCACACTGCCTGGGATCTGCTGCTGCCAGAGCTGGTTAACCCTTTATGTTCCCAGCACAGCCCCTCCCCACGCTGCAGCACCTCTGGAGCACAGCTGTCCCCATGGCAGGAGAACCATTTGCACAGGCAGCACACGAGGCTCAGGTGTCTGTGATCTGCCCCAGCAGAGCCTGTGCCTGTCTGTCCCAAGGAAAACCCTTCTCTCCCAGCAGCAGGACAGCCCAGAGCACCCTCACACTGTGCTGTGCTGGCTGCCCCAGCCCTGCTCCTGCCCAGCCCATTCCCCCAATGCCTGCCCCCGACCGTGCCTCTGCTCTGTTCTGCTTCCCTCACCCCCACCCAGACCCCACAACCCGAGATCCTGCCCACTGCCCTCTCCCCTACCCCACAGCCCCAGTCCTGCTCAGACCCCAAAAGCAGAGCCCCTCTCCCCTCACCTTTCCCCAGACCCCACTAACCCCTGTTCCCCCAACCCCACAACCCAAAATCCTGCCCATTCCCCTCTCCCATACCCCACAGCCTCCCACAGCCCCTGCCCTGCTCAGACCCCAAAAGCAGAGCCCCGGCCTCTTTCCCCTCAGCCTTCCCCAGACCCCAGTGACCCCCGTTCCCCTCAGCCCCACGACCTGAGCCCCAGCCCCTCTCCCCTCACCCCTCCCCAGACCCCAGTGACCCCCGTTCCCCTCAGCCCCACAACCTGAGGCCTCTGCTCCCTGTTCAGGCCTCGCTGCTGCACCCGGCCCCGCTCGGGCCGCATGACGCCATCGGGGCCCGCTGTCCCCCGGGCCCGCACACCGTGTCCCGCTGTCCCCTCACACCGTGTCCTGCTGTCCTCGCTGTCACCGTGAGCCCGCACACCGTGTTCCCACACACCGTGTCCCGCTGTCTCCCTGGGCCCGCACACCGTGTCCCGCACACCGTGTCCCCCACACCGTATCGCGCCGTCCCCGCACAGCGTGTCCCGCACACCGTGTCGCGCTGTCCCCGCACACCGTGTCCCGTGTCCCCTCACCTCCTTGGCGATCACGGCGATGCACACCGCCATCTTGGCCCCGCCCCTGCCGTCCCGCCGGGTCACGCGGCGCGGCGGTCACGTGCGGCGCGGGGCGGCGGTCACGTGCGGCGCGCGCGGCCCGGTTGCCATGGCGAGCGCGGCGCTGGGGCCGCGGGGCCTGCGCTGGGCCCTGGCCCCGCTGGGGCTCTGCTGGGCCCTGGGCCCCGCCGCCGCCACCAACATCGTCCTCCTGCTCATGGACGACGTGAGTGCGGCACCGCGGGACGGCCCGGAGCGGCGGGGGTGGTGTCGCGCCGCGGCGGGGGTGACATGGAGGGACCGGGTGTGAGGGGTCCGGAGCGCTGGCCGGCTGAGGGGGAGCGAGAGCGGGGCAGCTCCGGCTGAGGGGGGCCGGGAGCCGGGGAGGGACCGGGATCGGGGCAGCTCTGGCTGAGGAAGCACCGGGAGCCGGGGAAGGACAGGGAGCCGGGCAGCTCCGGCTGAGGAAGCACCGGGAGCCGGGGAGGGACCGGGATCGGGGCAGCTCCGGCTGAGGAAGCACCGGGAGCCGGGGAGGGACCGGGAGCCGGGCAGCTCCGGCTGGGGAAGCACCGGGAGCCGGGCAGCTCCGGCCGGGAAAAGGGCTGGCTGCCAGGGGTCCCATCAGTCCGTACAGATGTTCCCGTGGGTGTCACAGGACGGTGCCAGGCTGTTGCCAGCGGTGCCCAGGGGCAGGAGGAGCAGCAGTGGCCGTGAACCAAACCGCGAGAAGCTCCCTCTCCACGCGAGGGAGAGCCTGTGCCCGGGGAGGGTGGCAGAGCCCTGGCACCGCTGCCCAGGGGTGTGGGGTGTCCCGTCTGGAGCCATCCCAAACCCACCTGGATGTGTCCCTGTGTCACCTGCCCCAGGTGTCCCTGCCTTGGGCTGGATGATGTCCAGAGCTCCCTTCCAACCCTGATGATTGTTGGTCACAAGGAGGGGCTTGGTGGCCTCCTGAAAAACTAAACAAGAGGAAAAGTAATTTTGCTCATTATGCTCTCTGAACTGGGAAGAGAAAAAAATGACAGTAAATTATTCAAGAGCAAAAATTATCACAGATTTATTTTTGACTCAAAATCTTTTCAATTTTGCACCCTTGGCCACGTGGATAAGGAATTATATTCATTTCCAACACATTCAGGTCGCTGCCATCTACCCAGTTTGCTTCTCTCCCAATAATTTCCTGTCACCTTCCAGGTGTGTTTGTGGTGGAAATGTGTTTGTTGCTGTTTGAAGCTACTCAAGGAGCTCACGAGGGTGGGCAAACCCTTCCCTTTTTGCCACTTTGTCCTGCCCATTGTTCCCATGGTGTTCCCACATTCCTGAGCAGGAGAATCCTCTGCTTTTCCAGCCAGCTGAGCCTCTGGCAGTCCCTGGCAGGGGCTGCCCAGGCAGGTTTGGAGTCCCCAGCCCTGGAGGTGCGCAAGGAAGGACTGAGGTGGCACTCAGGGCTGGGGACAAGGTGGGGATTGGGCACAGCTTGGACTCAGAGTTGCCGAGCTCTGTAATTCTGTGATCTCCGTTTTCCACTCAGGAACATTTCCCCCTCCCAAGCTGGCATTGTAATTTTCCAGGGGAAGGCTCTCTGGGACAGGGGTTCTCCCACTCTGGGAGTGTTGGTACAGTGCAAGGCTCCTGTCTGCAGCTTCTGTGAACTGTTGATTTATTTAATATGTTCATAAGAAACACCTCTCCCTGGGGTTTTTCCCTTCACCCTCTGTGACTCTGGAATCAGAGCCACATGAGATTCTTTTTGTCTTTCTTCCTTGATGATACAGAAAAATCAGGAACTTGGGGGTGAATCCATTGAATCCCTTTGAGTTCCTCCTCCCAGTGCCAGGGGGATCCATTTCATTGCTCCTTAACTCAGAAACCATCTCTGCAACGGTTTTCTTGTCCAAGCTGATGGCACCAGATGGTTCCCTGAGGGTCTGGGTGCATCCGTGGCTCGCCTGACACACACCTTGCCTTTCCCAGAGCACAGCACAATCCCCAGCACCTGTGCTGCCTGATGGCTCATTGAGCTGCTGCCTTCCAGAACCTTCTGCCTGGAGCTCAGCTTCTCCCAGGGACAGCTTCCAGCAGTGAGCACTGACACCCTGCTGGGAACGCTGTGGCTCTCCTGGTGTGTGAGCCCTCGGCACCAGGAGGAAGAGCAGGGTGAAGCCACGGTCCTGCAGATGAGCACAGGGACTGGTGATGCCTCTGGCAGATTCCTCTGGCTTTTAAAACGCTTCCTTGCTTTTCCTGCAGTGCTGCTTTGGCGTTCAGGCCTTTTCCTGGTGTTTGCAGTCCTGCAGAGGGACAGATCCAGAGGCTGAGGTGGAATCCTGGCCTCCAGCACAGACAGCAGGGCAGGCACTGAGGGCTCGGACGTGGCAGCTGCACAACCCCGAGTAAACCGCATGTAACTTCCTCTTCCTCTTTGCTCTGGGTGTGCCTCAGGCTCTGAGTAACAGTGAAGACACTGGGCTTCTTGCAAGTGCTTTAATCCCTGTTAGTAAATCATTTAATCCTGCGTGCCTCAATTTCCCACCCACCAGGGGAAAGTGTGAGAGTTCCTGTTCCATGGGCTGGCAGAGATCATTGCTGGCACATTTGTGAGGTGCTGAGTAGGGAGATGAGCACTGTAAAACTTCCTAAATGAAGGGGTACACTGAAAGTGTTATGTGGGCCCAAAAATGGGGTTGTGGAAAGGGAGTTTGACATCTTCTGGTGTGTTCCTTTTACAGATGGGCTGGGGGGATTTGGGAGCTTTCGGAGAGCCTTCCAAGGAAACCCCTAACCTAGACCAGATGGCTGCAGAAGGGATGCTTTTCCTGGATTTTTACACTGCCAGCCCCCTCTGCTCTCCCTGTGAGTACACTGCAGTTGGAACCACGTAAGCATGGGAAACATCTCCCTCTGAGGAGTTTGGGGTGTCTGCCAGCCTCTGACATGGGCTAACAACCAGAGCAGGGCCTGCCCTCAGGCCGGAGATCGGATTTGCTGCTTTGATCTTGCATTTTGCTCCCTTCTTGTTTCTGTTTGGATTGGAAACCCGACAGCTCTCAGTTCCTACAAAGCGCTGCCTCGGTGATCAGTGCAGCTAAAGGATTTTTGTACCATTGCAGTTCAGCACTCCAGCCCCAGCCATTGCATTTTTTTCGTCTTTCTCATTTTGGGTTAAACAAAGCAGGATCAGATCTGTTGCTGGACATATTTGGTCTGATTCTGTAGGCTCTGGTGAGACTTTCCTGCAAGGGAAGGCAGCAGTTTGTGTCCTGCTTTTGACCCTGGTGTCTTACAACACTCCTGGGACAGGGACAAGAGATAAAAGGAACGTTTGGGTCTGGGAGAGGCAGATATTTTTCTCCTTGTTGTTTTTTCTGTGAGGTGGTTTCTTTTTTTTTGTTGTTTTCTTTTTTTCCTCAAACCTGATTAACTGCCAAGAACTGAAGCAAAAATGAAGAACAGGGGCTTTTGGTTTGGGCTCTCATTTAGGATAGCACTTGCCAGTGTGTTGATGATGTCCTTGCTCAGAAAAGGCATTTAAAATATGCTGAAATCCTGCTAAGCCAGTGGTGGCACTGCCTATGCTTGAAGTTAAACATCTGTTTAAATATCCCCTGCAGTCAGGACTTGACTTTTATTGTCAAAGCTGGACAGCTCTTTCTTTGTATTTCATGATTTTTGTTCAGTCAAGCTCGAAAGCTTAGCCTTGAGCATCTAATCAGTTTGTGCTAGGATTTCCTCTTAAATCCATAATAAATATATATATATATAACTGAGCTCTGAGGGTTGCTCCATTGGCTATTCAAGGGAATGACTCTTCAGTGTGGCTAATTTAATAAAGGGGCCAAATTTCAGCTGGAATAACTCAGATGATGCATCAGAAGGGATTCAGAACTGGGAGAGTGTGAGTGATTTAGTGGCTGGCTGTGACGAGAGGACGCTGACACACTCCAGTCAGTGTGCTGGCCTCCTCCTCCTCCAATAACCTGAATATTAAGCAGGGAATGGCTATAAAGAAATGTTTGTGTTGTTTGCAGCAAGGGCAGCACTGCTGACGGGCCGGCTCCCGGTCAGGAATGGCTTTTACACCACCAATGGACACGCCAGGAACGGTAGGAGCCTCATTGCTGACCTCCCTCCCTCCCTCTCCTGATTTCCCTCTGGGCCTTGTAGGAAGTTTCTGTTTGGACACGGGGTACCTTCCCCATGGATGTTCCAGAGGGCCACCAAAGCCTGTTAAGTGCTGGTAATAAGTGTGAATTTTCTTGCTTCCTCCTCATCAAGCAGGAAACCTCCTCAAATGAGGAGGATAAACCAGGCTGCTTGATCCGTTTGTTTCTGCTGGCTGAGGAATGTTTCCTCTGGGCAGGGAAATTGGGGTCTGCTGAAGGAAAATCAGCTGGGAGTGTAAAACCCACAGGGGAGAGTGAGTGGCTGCTCACAGGTTGATTCAGCAGGCAGATTTCCACCCAGTTTTAGAGCAGGTTTCCACCCCTCGTGCCTCTGGTGCTGCCAGGGAAGATCCCTGGGTTGGTTAGGGTCCAGAGGGACAAATGCCACGTGCTGGGGCATGGCTGGGCAGGAAGCAGCAGCCGGGGGTCGATTCCCTGAGCACAGTCTCACCTGGAGCCTCAGGGATGAGAGGCTCTCTTCATTTCTTTCAGAATCACAGAATGAATTAGGTTGGAAAAGACCTTTGGGATCATCGAGTCCAACCTATAATATATCAGATCATCCCCTGGTTATTTGAGTTAGGAAAAGGCTGCCTTCATTTTAGAAAACACAGAGCAAATTTACAGCATAAAGACCACCCCTGAAACACCTGGTTTTCTGTGACATCTCCCTTTCAAGGGTCTCACCTCCACTCTGGGGTGGCAGCTCCCTTTATTATTTGTCCTCGTACACAAGTGGGTGGAAATCTCCCTTTGGTCTCCCTGGATCGGTTTATTCTCTCCATCCCGTGGGAGGAATTCCAAGGAATGGCATTGCTGGGCCTCCAAACGAGTCTCTTTCTGATCCAGTACGTGAGCTGTGTGCTGTAATGTTTTGGAGAGTCAGGAAGGTGTTTGTGATTTGTTTTCCACAGCATACACACCGCAGGACATAGTAGGAGGAATCCCAGATTCTGAATTACTGCTTCCAGAGCTCCTGAAGAAAGCTGGTTACACCAATAAGATCATTGGCAAATGGTAAATTTATTCGGAGGTCTCTTGCTTTGAGATTTCACTCTGTGTGTGTTGGGAAGGAGAAGCAATAAAAACAGAATTACAGGGGAAAAAAAATGTTTTGAAGCTCAAATGTCCAACTTTGGAAAGTGGGATGGATCTTCCCCCTGCTGGGATCAATTCCTGAGTGTTCCCATTACGAGTACTTACATATGTCTTCATACAAAGAGTTGATGAGGTTTTGTGTGTGTATTTGTATTTATAAACTCCTCAACTCTGGGCTTTTATCCACACCTCACACCACTTATTTAATCAGAAAACACCAGGATATTCTGTTGGAATTTGCCTTGAGCACCTCCGTGGTTTTTATCTTCGACTCTTGCTGCATTTTGGGACTTTATTGGTGAGCTGAATTCCTGTGGAAAGGAACAGGAATTTCTTTATCAGTTTCATTAATAAGTTAGAGAGGGGTGAGTTTGAATTGTGGTTGGATTCACCTGCTGGAATTGGGAAGAAAGCAAAGCACCCTAAGACAGTGAATTATTTATCAGCACAAATCCAGGCAGGAGAGTGGCCCTGAGGGATCCGCTCAGTGGGCTGGGTGCAATCAGCTGCAGTTCAGTGCTAATAAATGGAAATTCATACACCCAGGGGAAAGGAATAAACAAGGCAAATGCAGATTGGTGCCAGTTCCTTGGGAAAAAAGGCAAATCTGGAAGGACCTGCAGCTGTTAGCAGGAATAGGACTAAGCAGGAATGTGCAGGGCATTATTGTGCATCCAGAAACTTCTCCTGGACAGGGCTGGGAGTGATACCCTGGAAAGATGTGAAGAAATGCAGGGTAAAACTGGAGTCTCATCCTGGCCTCACAGAGGTTTTCCAGCAGAAAATGTTCTTATTGTTTCATCATCCCTTCTAAAATCTCTTCAGGGTGTCCTGTGACAGTAAATTCCATGGCTTCATTATAAGTTTGCAAGTTCAAAGTATTTTCCACGACCAGTGTGGAATTTGTTGTGTTTCATTAAATCTCAGTTTTTTTGAGCTGTAATATGCAGAGAGTGATCTGGATCTCAGTCACTGTTTAATGTCTCTGTAAGTTCTTTTAGGGCTTTTGTAGAATAAGATATTTTTCAATCTGCCCTGTTGTAGGAACAGCCAGGAATAACTTTGTGTTCCCACATCTACAAAAGGGGAAAGGGTGGAATCCTGCAGGTCAGACCTGCAGTGGCAGTTACATCACCAAGCTGTAATCAGAGTGAAATGAGGATTCTTCCTGTAATAACTCACTTTGGAGCAGCTCAGAGTAACTCCAGGGATCATTTTACTCCAGGGAAGGCATTTTATGCCCTTTATGCTCAGAAGGTGCAGAGGGGGATGCACAAAGTGGACAGGGGGCAGATCCAGGCTCGTGAGGGGAAGATGGAATGGTTAAATAAACACTGACCTACCAAGATCCCCTTCAGAGACAGGGAGCATGGGAATCCTGTCTTCCAGGTGCTATAAATGCAGGAAATGTAGAATCTGCAGTACAAAACCTGGAGACTAGAGAGGAGCTTCATCTGGAAGTTAAGGATGGAGGATTTTCAAGCTGCACAGTAGAGAGGAGCTGTCATCAAGAGTAGCTAAATGTGTTTTATGTCCACATGTGCACACAAAAACCTCATTTCATTTCCATTCAGGTCTCTTTGTAGCATTTTGGCAGCATGAATGCTCCATAAGGGGGATGAGGATGGAATGGTGCATTTCATGAGCTCTGCCTTGTGTTTTTACAGCTCAGTGGCATAAAAGGGACTTGTCATAGATCAGAATCCTTAAGTGAAACATTATGTGCATCTCTGCAGTGGTTTGGGGCAGTGTAGTCCATCAGTGCTGATCATCAGACAGCATGGGAGAAGACACCAGTGGAAGGAAAAAATGGAAAACAGTGATTGGAGAGTAAATAAAATGGAATATAAGTGAGCACTGGGGTGAGTCTGCATGGCTGTGCTTGCAACAAGTGTGAGAGAGCTCAAGACGCTGCTCTGGAGTCATTGATGTGATTGAAATGCTTTGAGTTTTGATTTCTTAGGCAGAGACTGTGTTCTTGCATGCTGTTCTGATGAGCTGAGGGGTGGCTTCTCTGCAGTGGAATTTTGACTCTGCCCTGCTGTTTTTGTTGCCAGGCACTTGGGGCACCGGCCCCAGTTCCACCCCCTGAGGCACGGCTTTGATGAGTGGTTTGGGTCCCCAAACTGCCACTTTGGGCCCTACAACAGCACAGAGCGCCCCAACATCCCTGTCTACAGGGACTGGGAGATGGTTGGCAGGTAACTCAGCTCCTCACCTGCCCCTGGGCTTCTCTGGGCTCTCCCTGCTGCCATCACACACCTGGGTGGGCTTTGGGGTCCTTCCAAGCCCCACCAGTCTGGGATCCCGTGGTTCTGTGGTTAATGAAGGTCCAACACCATGACCAGCCTGGAAGTGTCATGTGCACGGTGCAGGGATGTGGAGCTGCCCTCCCAGAGCTGTTTGCTCATCCCTGGCACCCTGAAGGCTTCCACTCTTGGAAGCTGCTCCCATTCTGTACTGAAAGGCCTCTTTGTTCCTTCTCTTCCTGTTTGGAATAACATTTTGTGTGTTTGCACAGCTCCATTCCCTGCTCCCAGTCTGCAGTCTGGGCCCTTCTTGTCCATTCATTTTTCACTCTGGTGTTGTATCATTTCACTGCTGTTACTCCCCTGAGCGCTTCCCCAGGCCCTTCTCTGCTTTACTGCTGGCTGGAGATCCCTCTAAAATAATCTTTCCAAAGCAGCCCAGGTTCTGCTTCCAGCATTTCTCTGTCTCACTGAAAGTTGCTGTGTATTTCTGAAATTTTATTCCCATTTCAGCTGGCTCTTTATGAATCACCAGGAGATTTTAAAGCATTTTGCCCCCTACAGCAAAAGGCCAGTCCCTCAGGTTTGTCCAAAACTTGAAGTCATTAATTTGCGTCAAGCTCTGTCACCACTTTCTCCCATAAGAACAATTATGGTGACATATTTTTAATATCTGAAGAGCGTTTGCTGAGTGTTAACTGTGACTTGTTTGTCACCTCCTTACACAGGGGAGCAAATCCATAAAAGGGGGGAAAATCCTTTTTCTGATGTTCATTCCTTAGGATTGATTTTTTCCCTCTCTGATTCCTTTTATCTTAAGATACTATGAAGACTTCAAAATTGATCTGAAGACAGGTGAAGCCAACTTGACTCAGCTCTACCTGCAGGTACTATTTTAGTGCTGGCTTCTAAGCCAAGGTGACTTTCTGCTCTTTTTTTTGGAGAAATTTTGACGGCAGAGGATAAATTCGTTTTTATTGTTGTTTACAGGAAGCTCTGGATTTTATTAGCAAGCAGCAGGCCAGCCAGCAGCCATTCTTTTTATACTGGGCAATTGATGCTACCCACGCTCCTGTTTATGCCTCCAAACAGTTCCTGGGCACGAGTCAGAGAGGGCTGTAAGTTCTGCTTTTTGGGGTTGTTTTAATGAATTCCTCCTGCAGCTGCAGCAGCCAACCTGAGCAGTGCTTGGTGGATCCAAGGCATGGATTGCTCCTCAAGTGTGTGTGTGCTGAAATGCATTATTTGCTTGGATTGTTCTTTCATAATTTGGCTTTAATCTGAGGTGAAGCTCACGTGTCCCCAGGGGGAGGAGGGGGGCTCTGAGCTCCTTTGCCAGTTGAGTGAGTTATGCAATGCTGTCTGTGGCACAGAGGACTTTTTAGAAGATTTTTTTGTCTGATCAGTGCCTGTTTTAAAAGCCTATAAATCGAACCAGCAAATAGAAAAGCACTCCTAAAAATGCAGTTTGGAGGAGGCAAAGAGCCCTGTAGACACTGGGAGTGTTGCTTCAAAGAGTTTCTGACCATAAGGAAAGCCATGTTATTATCTCCCAGTCTGTGGCAAGGTGGGTTTGCCTCTGTTTGTGAATTTTATGGCCGAATTCCTCTGTCCAGGAGTGGCTCACACCTGAGCAAACCCTGACCCTCAGTACCCAAGGGGGGCTGCTCTCTGCAGGCCACAGACACAAAAGTTTGCAGTGGCAGCAGAAAACCTGATGCGTGAGAAGGATTTCTGCAGCACAGGTACAAGTTCAATCCACTGAACACGTTGTGCTGACCCTTATTTTGCTGCTCTGAGTGTTTTGCATCTCCTCTTGCCTCAGGTATGGGGATGCTGTGCGGGAAATCGATGACAGCGTTGGGAAAATCCTGAAGCACCTCCAGCAGCTGGGCATCAGTGAGAACACCTTTGTGTTCTTCACCTCTGACAACGGGGCTGCTCTCATTTCAGCTCCCAAACAAGGTGAGGCTCAGCTGAGCAAACCTGGCCTTGGGAAATCAAATCTCTCTCAGAGGAAAAAAAAGCCCTGTGTGTGGGATCTGTGTTATGAGGTAGGAGAAGCCTCAAAAGACAGAGTATTTATGTTTGGAATAATTTATGTCCAGTGCTTCTGGTCACTGTTGGAGGAGGTGTGCTTGGCCAAATGGAATCTTTCCTGCCCCAGTGTTGCTGTTACCTGTGTGTATTTGCACTGTCAGGGAGGGAATATTCTGTAATTTATTGAGAACCAGGCTCAGTAACTTAGCAGGGTGTTTACTCTCCATCTGCCAAATGCATATTTCAGCCTTCTGAGCAATTAGAGAGACTTCAAGAGTCCCTCATTCTTCAGCTCTCATGAAAAATATCAAGAACAGAAACGATTTTTGTTAGCTAACAAATTTTCTGATGGTTTCTCTGAAACAAATCACTGCAGATTGATTTTAGAACCTGCTCTCTTCTCTTTGGAGCCAGGCTTGGCTTGTGGTTATTGAACCACAGAGCAGGGAGTAACCTGAGTTCTGATTTCAGCTCAGCCACTGGCTTTGACTTTGTGTGACCTGGAATCAGTTTTGAGACCTCCCTGATTGTGCCTTGGCCAGCTGGGCTCCAGGGCTGGATTAAAACTCCAGATATTCCTGCAAAACCCTGGCCATATCTGAGTGACCATTCAGGGAATGCAGGATTATTTTTCTCTCTCTTGCACCTTCATCTAGTATTGTTCTGATACTTTAAAATTTAAAATAGTTATGAAAAAATGCTGTTTCTGCCTGAAAGTGTCAGATTTCTTTTGGTTACAGACAGGGGAAAGGAGAACACGGGTGAGGTATTTCCTCTTTGTTGGGGGTTTGTTTTTGATTTAGTTGTTCATAGCAAGGAGTGTTCAACTGTCACTTTCTCCCTGTGCTGAAAAGACACTCCTAAAATTTCATCACAAATGGATATTGAAAAACAACCCCACAAACACAACGCAACAAACAAGGAAATAATGACAAAAAACCCAACTCTGGCCATGCCCTTTGAAGAAGCATCCATGCAGAAATGAGAATTCATTTCAACCAGCCTGGGTGACAGTGTCCTTTTGAAATGCTGGTGGTTTTGGGGGTTTAAGGCTTCTTTTCTGTCCCTAGGAGGAAGCAATGGGCCTTTCCTGTGTGGCAAACAAACCACCTTCGAGGGTGGCATGAGGGAGCCGGCCATCGCCTGGTGGCCCGGCCACATCCCTGCAGGAGGGGTGAGTCTCTGCCTGGGGCAGTTCTCAGCAGCCTGGGGGGGCTGCCGGGCCTGGAGAACTCCTTGCTGGGCTCAGGGGGCTCTGCTTCACCGTTTCCCATGCCCCAAGTCCGGGTGTTTGTGTGAGGAAGGAGCTGCTGCTGCCCCAGACAGCTGTGCCATTCTAACGCAAGTTTCCATTAGAGGGGCTGTGCTCAACTTTGCTGTGAGCATCCAGGCTCTGCTCTCGTCTCCCTGCTCTTTTTAACCCCTTTACTCTTTTGGACCTCGATATTTCTCATGTGTTTGAACAAACTGGAGTATAAAGAGCAGGAATTTGCTCCCCCCACACTCTCCATGCCCTGAGGTACCGAGTGGTTTGACCCTCACATCTCTCACTTTGGTGCTTGATGAAAGCTCCACTCAGGGAGGTGTAGACACCACGTTATTGCTCTGTGCTGCCTGTACACAAATGCAGATATGATCACTTCAGAATAACCCCCCAGTGGCACTGCCAGCCCCCTTGTCCCAGCTCTCATTACAGAGGGATGCAATCAGTCCTGCTGCAGGATCCCAGGGACAGCACAGCCCCCTCCCCCTGGTGAGCATCTCTGAGCCCTGCAGAAAGTGATCCTTCATTAACTGGGCACCGTGCTCCAGCCTGCAAACTGGTCATAAATAAAACATTTGTGGAAGTTGCATTCCATTGGGGTGGTTTAATTGAGGCAGGCTAATGATAATTTATCATTTACATTTAGGAGGGTCCATGAGGCAGCTCAGATCTGCAGCTGAGGGCAGGAGAGGGTGGTTTGGTTTCATTATTTTTCGAGAGTTCACCAAACCTACCAAGGATGGTTTATTATTTTTCTAATTTGAAATGAAAACAGTCGTTTTGTTTAAATTTAAACATTTCCATAAAGCCCTTGCAAGCCAAGTACAACAGCCCTGGGCTAGCAAAGGAGAACATGAAACTGCAGCTGAGTGTTTTGTTTGCTGGGTCCAAACTAAATAATGTGCTAAAAGTAAACATGCATTATAAATGGGAACGAGAAAATGCCCAAATTTAAAAATTCTTTCCATTGTAGTAACTCTGAGGATAATTAAGAACAGGAGGAGAGAGAAATCCTTGTGCCTGCTTCTTTTCTGCCTGGCTGGGACCCCTCTCCCAGGTAGATTTTGGGAGCTGCTGCTTGAATTCCTGGGAAGAGGCAGTGCTGTGCAGAGCTGTGTGTGCAGGGTGGGCTGGGCAGCTGGGCTGTGCCTGGAGCTCCCAGATTTTGGGATACACCCAAAATCTCTCCTCCACCATGCCAGTGTCAGCCTTAAGCACGTGCTCAACTTCAAAACCTCCTTATCTGCTGCTCAGCAACTGTGATAGAAACTCACCTGTGTTTTCTGCTTGTGTTCTTGCCTTCGAGGCTCCAGCACTGCTCCCTCAGCAGCCCTGACCACAGGTGAGAGACTTGTGTCCACCACTGCATTTTTGGCTTTTTTTCCTGTACCTTGCTGTAGCTTCACCATCCTCTGGAGGAGTTTTAAGTGCTCAGCCCCAGTCCTGTCTATTTCAAGTAGCTGTGAAATGTGGGAAAGCTGCTTCAAAGTCTCTCATTGCTCCTACTTGTCAAGATTGAAGGGAAAAAAAGGCTTGGGAGTTCTGAACTTCAGCACAAAGCTGAAGGGTCAAGTCCTTCCTGTGCTGGGTTTGTCCCCAGGGCTCCCAGTGGTTGCTTCTTTCCATTTGAGGAGCAAGGGAAGGGCCAGGAGCTGTTTCAGGAAAGGAGAGTTTGTGTCTCTGGCCGGTGAAGTCCAGTTATTGTGTGGAAAGCTCTGTCTGCTGATAGAAATGCTCCAGGGAGATCTCACTGCAACCTTGGGAAAAGGAGGGAAAGGGACTTTTTATATGGGCAGATAGTGCAGGACAAGGAGGAATGGCCTCCCGCTGCCAGAGGGCAGGGTTAGGTGGGATATGGGAAGGGATTCCTCCCTGGGAGGGTGGGCAGGCCCTGGCACAGGTGCCCAGAGCAGCTGTGGCTGCCCCTGGATCCCTGGCAGTGCCCAAGGCCAGGCTGGACAGGGTTTGGAGCACCCTGGGACAGTGGAAGGTGTCCCTGCCCATGGCAGAGGGGCACTGGATGAACTTTCAGGTCCCTTCCAACCCAAACCATTCCGTGATTCCACCTGGCAGTTAATAATTTCGTTGATCCATAGGGCTGGGGGTTTGTTTTTATTAAAGAGCACATTCCTGTGCTGGAGTACAGGAGCACCTCGACCTAAACACAAGGACTGAGGGACAGGGTGGGAGCACCTGCCAGAGCTCTGTGGAGCTGGGGATAATTGGTGCAGTTGGCTGCTTTGCGGGTTTTTGGAGGGGAAGGATGCCTCAGGAGTGTGTGTTGCTCTTGGCATCAACACTCAGTGAGTTCTGCTCCCCAGCAGGAATATTTATTCCCACACAAACAGCCTGGCTGCACTTTCCTCCTCGGCTCCGTTTTCCAGGTGAATTCACAACAAATCAGCGTTTCAACATTCCCCACATCACATCTGCCTTCTGGAAGGATCCAGCTGGAAAAAAAAAATCATATTCTATTGGTATTTGAATCCTCCTCCTCTCTCCCCTCGCCCTCCTCCCCTTCCTCTCTCGTGCCTGCTTCCTGAAGGAGAAAAGAACATATCAACCCAAAGACAGCATTGCAACCTTTTCTTCCCTATCTCCCATGGGGCGCAAATTGAAATTGAATTAGACAGGGATATCAGGTCTGCTCGCTGTGATAACTGTAAAAGGATTTTATTTAAAAACACCCTGACATTTGTTCACCCAGTTTCAAATATTTAGCTTTCCTCCTTTCCATTCCTGGCGGGGGCGACTTTATTAATTGTCGCCTTTGATTCAGAGTTAAAGCTTGAAAGCACTGATAACAGCACTGGGGACTATTTCTTCCAGCGCCGTGGCCCACAGCAAAAGGATTTCATTTTCTTAAAGACGTTGTGTGGATACTGAGAGTTTATTAAAAAGAAGGGGGGGAAGGAGGGGGAAAAAAATCCATCCTTACGTGCGTAATACCGGCTGTTCCTCACTGATACAGCAATATCTGATCTCCCTCCGTTTATATATTATTTATTTTCTCTGGGCTGTTGCCCTCTCTGGATTTTTCTTTTTATTTTCTTGAAAAAAAAAATGAAATAAATAAAAGGGAAAGGCAACTAGAATGAAAGAGCCCTGTTGACAGGAGAAAAATGGTAATTTTTTTATTTTTTCTCTGAAAATACTTCAAAGTTTTATATAAACATTAACCTTTTTTTTTCCCCCTTTTTCCTTCTTCAATGTGGTGCTGCAAAGCACAGATAAATCCAAGTGGCTGTGGCATGGGCATTTAATTTCCTTAAGAAGTTTTTTTCTGCTTCACGGCAAAAATGTTGTCTGAGACCAGAAACGTAATTGGATGATTAAAGAGAGTCATCTACATCTGGTGCTGGTTAATAAGGGCCAGGACAAGGGGAGCGTGGTGGCCCCCCAGGATTGTCCCCACGCTCTGGATAAATGAGGTGACATTAAAGGCACGAGCCCGGGGTCAGCAATTGCCTCTTATCAAAAGATTGAGGCGCTGGGACGGAGCCACAACAGGAAAAGTGATTTTTGGATTAGATGGAGAAATTGTGAGAGCTCTGATTACAAAAGGGCTCCGCCAGGGGCTGGCTGCTGGGCTGGGGGGGGAGCAGGAGGGGTTGGAGCTGCTCCTTCTGCAGCTCTGCGGGTGGGAATGAGCCCAGGGAGGAGCCCGCAGGGCTGGGAGCTGCTCATGGCCCCAGCTTCAGCCCTGGGGACAGGGTTCAGGGGGACCTCAGTTGTGTCCCTGTGCAGGGACAGGGCTCAGAGGGACCTCAGCCGTGTCCTTGTGCAGGGACAGGGCTCAGGGGGACCTCAGTTGTGTCCCTGTGCAGGGACAGGGCTCAGGGGGACCTCAGTTGTGTCCCTGTGCAGGGACAGGGCTCAGAGGGACCCTGGCCATGTCCCTGTGCAGGGAGGGGACAGGGCAGGGCTCAGAGGGACCCTGGCCGTGTCCCTGTGCAGGGAGGGGACAGGGCAGGGCTCAGAGGGACCCTGGCCGTGTCCCTGTGCAGGGAGGGGACAGGGCAGGGCCCAGGCTCTGCTCCCAGGGCCCAGCCATGGCACAGGAGGGATGGGCAGGAGCAGATCCCAGGGAGTTCCACCTGGACCTGAGGCAGAGCTTTCCTCTGTGCCCAGAGGGGGTCTGGAGCTCCCTCAGGGGACATCCCAGAACTGCCTGGCCACCATCCTGTGCCCAGTGCTCTGGGATGGCCCTGCTGGAGCTGGGCAGTGGGGCTGCATGATTAAAATCATTTCAAGGAGAGGAAGAGGCTGCACTAAAATAAAGAATAAATTTTCTCCAAACCCCATCCAAGCTGGCCTTGAGCACTTCCAGAGCTGGGGCAGCCACAGCTTGTCTGGGAAACGTCTCCCTGTGTGCCTGTCCCCAAGGCCAGGCTGAGCAGGACCTTTCCCTGCTGTGGCCGTGGATAAATCCTGAGCTGAGGGCCCAGGACCTGTTGGTCGTGGTCAGCTGATGCAGCTGCTTTCCCAAGGATTTCCACAGCCAGGTTCCCTCTGGTGCTTCAAGCTTTGCACTTTGTTTCCTCCCAAGGAATTGTGGCAGGATTCTTGCATGCAGCTTTAATAAGATGTGTTCCTGCCAACACCTCCTGATGAATGAAAGCCATTAAAAATTGAAATGACTGTAATCAAGTAATGTGATATTGTAATGTTAAACTTGTAATTAGGCCCCTGCATGTTGCTTTCTCCAGTTCTTTTTTTTTTTTAAATTTCTTAATTCTTCCTTTGTGTTCACTTTGTTCAGCCCAGCCTCTTAATACAAGGTTTAGTATCCCGATTTTCCCCTTTATTTTTGAGCCAGCATCTCATAAAAATTCATTTATCGTGTCATCATTTGTTGCATTTAAATAATTTGTGTCAGCTTAGAGGCTGGGGGTCTGTTTGTGAGTAGAAGGAATCAGAGGTAAAAGGTCTTTGATAGTCCCAACATTGTTCTGTTGGGATTGGACTTGGATTTTAGTCAGAAAGTGCTTTGGTGCTCACAGCTGTGGGGTTGTGTCCAATGGTTTCTTGTTTCCCAACAAGTGCTGTGGCTGAAAATGCTCTTTTCCTGTCACATCTTGTGCTGGTGCATCCTGGTGCTCCTGATCTGGCAGCATCTGCTTTAACTGAGTGTGTCACTGACTAATTAAACACCCTGCAACAACGAGGAGGGAGCAGAGGCTCCCAAAGAATCAGGCAGAACAGACTTTGTAGGGTTTTAAAATATAAATAATTAAGACCATAGAGATGAGTATGGCTTCCAAGTAAGGAGAAAGGGGGAAAAAAAACCCTTGCACATCTCCATTGAAGCCAAACCCAGATGTTTTTCTCCCTTATTAAAATATGGACTAAAAATAACACAACTTTACAGTTCTTGAATTGTTGGAAATGGTTTGCAGATGAAGTCATCAGGCTCTTTTTGTTATTATCCATCTATCCCTGTGCTTTCTGGGAACTCTCTCAGGGTACTCTGGACTCCAGAGATGACCTGGAGAAGGGAACAAATCAAGGACTTTTTTTCCCTTGGTGTAAGTGCTGATTTTTCAATCCACAAATGAGCTGGAATTTGCTAAATTAAGTTGAGCCCTGCGACAGCACATTCCTGGAAAAGGGATACACGGGAGTGAGGAGAGGGAGAGGAAAATGGAAAAAAAATAATAAAAAATGCAAATTCTCCCTGGAAATGGAGAAATAGAGATTGTTTCCTTTGCTTTATTGTTTTCAGGGGAGTTTACTGGTGACTGCAGCAGTGTAAAGGGAGAGCTTTTCAGGGAGCTGTGGGGGGAACGTGTTTCCATACAGATTTTCCTGGAGGGCTCTTTGCAAATGTGTTTCTGTTGATTTTTTGGTTGCAGGTCAGCCGTCAGCTGGGCAGTGTGATGGATCTGTTCAGCACCAGCCTCTCCCTGGCGGGTCTGCAGCCTCCCAGTGACAGACAGATTGATGGCATCGACCTTTTACCTGTCATCCTGCAGGGCAAGCTAATTGACAGGTCAGTGATTATCCCAGAGCTGCTCCTGCCTGAAGGGATGCCAGATTTGGGGCTGGTTTTTTATCACCAGCTCCCAAGTATTTAATGGAAGCCAAATGCAGGCAGCAGCAGAGCTTCCCCTGCGCTCCTGCTCCGCTGGAACAAGCTGAGGTGGGAATTCCTGACATGTGGCATGTTGCCATACAGTGGAGTCTGGGGACAGATGAAAATGTCACAGGGTTAGCAGGGATCCCTGGAACAACATATGGCAGGAGGGGAGATAAAAGCCTGAGAACTGGAGCCTGGCTGGGGGAGAATCCATTATTTATCACTGCAAAAGCTGCCCAGAGGGTGCTGGGTCCTTGTCCTGCTGCAGAGCTGGGAGGTGAAGGCTGAGAGGTGCTGCAGAGGACCTGGAAACACCAGGAAAATCCTCTTCCCAAGGTTCTGGAGGGCTTCTGCAGGGATAGATTTGGGTGAAAGACCTGGGATCTTTATGTGCTGTCAGCTCTTGGGCACAGGCACCACGATCCTGCCAACAAATATTTTATTGGAAGTGCCAGAGGTCAGGAGAAGTCTTGGAGTTGGGATTTTGGTAAGGAATTTGGCAGCCTGGGAAATCTGACTACAGTCATATTTTTTTGGGAGATTGCAAGGAAACTTAGGCATGGAAAACATTTTTGGAGCTCTTTTCCTTCTTAGATGAGAGCCTTTGTGCTGTGGAATTCCTTTTGTGCCTCTTAAGCAAGGAGCACACCTGAGTGTTACCTGACAGGAGCCTTGCATGTTCCTCAAACACAGCCTGGCCTATCTTCTGGAAGTTTGGAAAGTTTCTTTGTTGTTTTAAATTTCAGTGCAGGAATTTTGTGGCTTTTTTTTTTCCTTCTTTTTTTTTATTTCATTTTTTTTTTTTTCCTCATAGACATGACCAGGACAAAGTTTTCACAGCCCCCCAAAAACTTTCCAGGAAAGGCAGTTGTTGTGTTCTTTTAAGCTTAAAAAGGAAGAAGTAAATGGAGGTGGAAGAGAAATAATTTATATCAGAATATTGAGCACAAGCTGGAATCCTCCTTCAGAATAGAAAATGTATTTTTTTATAAGGAAAAACCTAAAACCTTCAGTCAGGAGGGCACGTAATAACTGATCAAATATTGGCTGCTGATGGCAAGGAAAAGGAGATTGGAGTGCTGTGTGGAAAACTTCTGGGGGGTTTTGTTGATGGCACTGGTTTAGATCAGGTGCTGCACTTTGGCAGGTCTCTCTTGCTGCCTTTATTTCACTTCCAGCTGTGTTAAGGATGCAGGAATGGGCTTTTCTGGGAGCAGCTTCCCCTTTTTCCTGGGGACCAAGTTGTTTCCCCTTTGTTCCTGGTGACAAAGTTGTTTCCCCTTTGTTCCTGGTGGCAGCTCTTGGTGACAAAGGAGGGAGGCTCATTGTTACTGTGGGCTAAAAGAGCTCTGAGGCCACTCCTGTCATTCACACAGGGATATTTCAATTTCACCTTGCATTTAGGGACAGGTTTCTCTAGGTGGCATCACCAGAGTGAGTGGTTTTTGAGGTGGCATCTGAGAAGGAAAGACAAAGGCTCCCCCTGACAGTGACAAACAGCTTCACCCTCGTGTCCTGTCAGCAGCCCAAAAGAGCTGGAGAGAGGAGCTGCACCAACAAATCAACCCCCTCTCCTGCAGATAGTCCCTTCCAGTAATATTTTGTGCTGTTCCTTCAAAAAAAACCAGGAGCGTTTTGTTGGGAAAACCAGCAGGAATGATGCTGGGATGCCCAGGGAGCAGCACAGATGCAGCGAGTGAGATGCATTTCCTGGATGAATTATTAATTAGGGAAACCTCTGGGAGCAAGTGCAGCTTTAGCAGCGTGTTTACATGCTGCAAAGTGAGGTTTGGGGGGGAAAGATGGAGAGGAATTAAAACCACAGCACGTCTGGCTGCCAGGTTTTTCCATGTGGAGTTTCTCAGAGATGTCATCCAGAACACGCCGGCACCTGGTGTCCTCCTGGCCACCCTGCCCGTGTGGCACTGCCAGCTCCACCCTGCCCATGTGGCACTGCCAGCTCCGTGGCAGAGCTGTGGAGCTGGGCAGAGGATCCCGAGCATCCCAGAGCCCTTGAATCCCCTTTTCCCTGGCAGGCAGGCACTTGAGAGCTGTTTGAGGCTGGAGCCGCCACGCTCCAGAGGAAATCCCAGGGGCTGAGAGTTCAAGGATTAACAATCACTGGCAGCCAAGCTGGATAATGTTTCATTCTTGCACCGTGTGAGCTCTCAACTTGATGAACACTTTAAGAAATGTTAATTGAAAACCTTGCAGAGGAGACTATTAGGAGGCAGCCTGTTCCTGCCTGATATCCACATGGGAAGTGGGATGCCATTAAGGGGTTTGTGGCCCTTATCAGGAGGCTGGGCCCTGGCTGTTGGTGTTTCTCATGCAGCTCTGCTCTCCTTCCAGGCCCATTTTCTATTATCGTGGCAACGAGCTGATGGCAGTGAGAGCTGGGCTCTACAAAGCTCACTACTGGACCTGGAGCAACTCCTGGGAGGAGCACAGCAAGGTAATGGCCCAGGGACCTGGCCTGGATTCCCTGGGATCCTGGGGACAGACACCTTTAAACTGGGGGATGTCACCATGCCTCAGTCTCCTCAGAGCTGCTGTGCAGGTTTCTGTTGGGCATCAGGAATATTTCTGCCCCAAAAGGGCTGTCCAGCCCTGGCACAGCTGCCCAGGGAGGTGGTGGAGTCCCAATCCCCCTGTTCAACAGCCATATGGATGTGGCACTTGGGGACACGTGTTGGTGGTGGCCTTGGCAGTGCTGGGGGAACAGTTGGACTTGATGATCTTAGAGGATATTCCAACCTAAATAATTCTGTGATCCTGAGGGGACTGGACTTCTCCCTCCTGAAATCAGGTACAGAGAGAGGAAGATGAGCAAATTCCAAGTTGCTCTGAGGGATGCTCCCTTTAATCAGCACTTAATCCCCCTTAATATTAAACCTTTCCTGCTGAATCCTGAGCTTTCAGATGTTCATCTGTGGCTGGGCTCCCTGATCCTGGTGGGTCCCTTCCAACTCAGGATATTCTGGGAAAGTCTGGAGCCTGGTGCCACACTGACCACGAGTCTCACAGTTCCTGGCACAAAACACCTATTTTGAATTATTGAAATGGAGCTGGGATGAGTTTGTTGGGTTTGTGATGGTTTAAAAGGAAAGCTGTAGGAAAGGCACAGTGGAAAATACAGCAGTGGTTGAAAACAGTGAAATAAATGTGTTTAATCTGTTATCAGCACTTTTGTGAGCCCACATCACACTACGTACAACATTTTATTTATTTGATTTATTTCCTGGCTAATCTCCTCGCAGTTAGATGTTAAGCACTATTATTTCCTTTCCTTTTGTGTCTTTCTTGGCTCTAAACTGTGGGGCATTTGCTGAGTGGCAGCTTCACACGTGTGCCTTGCTGCAGATCCCTTCAGACAGGAACCCAGAGCATTAAGGCCCAGCTCTCAGCCATCCTGACAGCAGCCTGGGCTTGGGGAGGGATTGTTTGCATGATTTTTTTTTTTTATGCCTTTTTTTTTTTTTTTTTTAACTTATGGAAGCTCCTCAAGGCATCACAGGTGCAGAACTAAGTGCTGGTGACATTTGTGGATGTAAAAGTGCAGGGATTCTTTCACTGGGATTTCCTGGGGGGTAGAAGGAAGTGTCAGCTCCAAGGGAGTCATTTCCATTCAGGGCTGTAAATGTGTGTGTTTGTCTTTTTTCAGACTGCAGTGCTTCAGGAGTCAAAGCTTGTTTTACAGGGAGCAGGCAGGAAAGGAAAGTTGGCTCTAGAAATGTTTTTTATGCTCTGTCTCGGTGCTAATTCCACACAGATAAAATGAGATCATTTATTTGTCTTGCGTGTGAGTAAAACCTGTTTATCACCCGTGGGGGGGTTTTCCCTGGGTGGGAGGAACTGGGAGCTCCTCTGTGTGTGTGTTTGGGTGGAGGGGTGGCAAATTCCCACAGGAATCCTTGCTCTCCGTGGTGATAAAAGCACGTACCCACGTTCCAGTTGGGAAAGAAATAAACCCCTGCATGGAACTCAAGCCATTCCTACATGTCTGAGTGTGGAGCAGTGATAATGGGGACCAGCTACTCCTTCCAGAGGCTCTCCCACTGTGAGCAGTGGCAGGGCTGCAATTAAGGAATATTTATTTCTTTCCAAGCCTTTGTTTAACTGCTGTCTGATAAAAGTCAGCAATTATCCTGTACATCAGAGAGACGATTACAAATCCACTCTCTTTCCTGCAGCTTGGATCACATGAGCTTGATGTGGGGAAAATTGGAGCACATTAGTGGCCAGAGCAGCCATTAACAACACGCAGAGGAAGCTGAGGCTGAGATTTGTTCCAATTCTCCTCATGTCTTCCAGCCATTAATTACAAACCTCGCAAGTTTAAAAATAGAAATAAATCAGGATGCAGAGCAGCTCCACGGTTCCCAGCCCTGCTGGAGGAGTTTCTAAGCTCACCTTACAACACAGTTCCCTCTTTCAGTGGCTGGGCTTCCCAGCTGTGCTGATATTGGACTCTGGAATCAAAAAGGCCACTTTGTTTGCTAATTCCATTTGAAAAACAGCTATAAATCCATGCACATCTGTGGCGTTTGGAATTCTGACTGTTGGCTGTTTGTTCAATAAGGTTGACTTGCCGTCCCAGTAGACCTCCAGCTAATGAGGATTTGTTAATTGTATGATCTTTAGAGGTCTTTCCTCATTGTGAATCCAGCGCAGATATGAAATTCTCTGAGTGAGGGTCCCCACTCAGGCCTGGAATATGTGGTTTTCCTGTCACCCATTGGAAAGAGAGCTGAAGTTGGCCAGATGTGGCAGAACAGCTGCCTGCACATTTTGGAGAGGTTTGTTTTATGGGTAGGGGAATATTTCATGGTTTTGACAGACAGGCTTTAGCCAGCCCCCCTTTCACTTTCAGAATTCCCTTGGTAATTGACTGTGTGGAAAATCACTGATACAGTAAACTTGCCCTGGGTTTAATCCACATTTTTGTTTGACTTTCAGACGGGATTATCTCATTAAAGCAGCCAGAACCCCATTTTCGTGCTGCTATTGGAAAATGGGGAGCTGGTGCCTGTCCTGGGCCTGTTTGGGATGACCAGGATGGAGAGGGAGGATGTGGCCCCTCACCTGGAAAGCTGTGTTTGACTGGGGTGTGAGCTGGTTCAGTAATAAAGCATGTACACACACATAAAAACCTACCAGGGAGACACAGGCTGCAGAAAGCACAGCCTGGCAAAGCAGAGCAGGGCTCTGAAGGCTCCTCTCCATCTGGCACTCGGAATATTTACCCTGGAAACATCCCATGCAGGCAGCACACAGGTTTGCTGTCATCTCCAGTCCCATGACAGCAGCATGCCCTTACTGGTCTGCATCCTCTGCCTTATGGCCTGGGATTAGGGCTTGTCATCTGACACACAGATGAATTGTGCTGTTCTGTTCTTCCCGGGTTTTGTTTGTTTATTTTTTAACCCCCAAGCAATTTTTTTTTCTAGTCTGACTCCTGTCAGGAAGTCTTGCAGTCTCTCTCAGTGCTGGAGGATACCTTGATGCTGCCTTTTCTGCTGGATTAACTGGATTTCTTGATTCTTGAGGGGGTGGTCTCTTGAAGGCATAAAGGGAAGGCTCACTCACAGAATCAAGTGGGAGTAAGCATTTTGTGGGACATTTTCCCTGAGGATTGCACAGGATGCTTATTTGGAGCTGGTACCTGCCTTCCATCTATATAGGTGGCTCATGTTTACATAATTTGACATCTCTGACATTCAAGAGGTGATAAATGGGACAGAGGGAGATGAAAGGAAGCCTGACTTGAAAAATGTGTTTGTATTTTTAAACAGTTTGATAGAAGCAGAAAAATCTCCTTCCTGCACACGGGCTGAGTCCCTGCTGCTCCAGGACTGGTGGATATCAAAGCTTTTCCATTGTTGTTCACCTTTTTTTCCTTGTAGCAAAAATCAGCAGGGATGAAAACAGCCACGTGTGCAGGAGCAAAAGGAGACCTGAGGATAAACCTGCGGAGATCCCTCTTGGACAGTGACAAAACACAGGACTTTTACTGGCAGCCACCTGACAAATGCTGGGGTTTTTTGAAAGTAGGGGTCTGAAAGGGTAAAAAATGGGTGTTTTCTATAAATTTACCAGAGCAGGCAGCAAGTCCTCAGGCATTTCCCAATGTAGTGCTGATGGAGGAGGCAGAAATGGGAGGTAGCAGAAAGGAAATTTCCTTTTCTCTGCCTCCCACCAAAAGCATCCAGCACAGAACAGCCCTTGTACCTCCCAAGAGCACTGAGGCAAGAAGGGGAAAAAATTAACGAAGGAAAAAAGGTGGAAAACGCCCTTTGGTTGTGGGAGAGGGGCTGATAACATTGACCTTTGTGCTGTCAGCTTGTTCGGAGCCTTCTTCCTTGGCCGAGATTCCTGGAGCTCCTGCGGCTTTAAAAGCTGCCGCTATTGTTTTAATGCGAAATGCCAAAGGGCTTATTCCAGTCAGGCTCTGCGATTGCCCTTCTCCTGCACGTGAAGGGATCGATAAAGCCTTTTCTGTGCCGGGGATGTGAAGTCAAGTAGAACCTCACAAATAATGACATTTGATTTTGGTCCTCTGAGCATATGAACCAGGCATCGATCAGAGCTCGCTGGGCTGCCCATCCCGGGGGCTGCCCATCATCCCTGGGGCTGCCCATCATCCTCGGGGATGCCCATCATCCCCGGGGTCTGCCCATCATCCTCGGGGATGCCCATCATCCCAGGAGATGCCCATCATTCTCAGGGCTGCCCATCATCCCTGGGGCTGGCCATCATCCCAGGGGGCTGGCCATCATCCTCGGGGATGCCCATCATCCCGGGGGATGCCCATCCCTAAAGGGCTGCCCATCATCCCAGGGGGCTGCCCATCATCCCGGGGGATGCCCATCCCTAAAGGGCTGCCCATCATCCTCGGGGATGCCCATCGTCCCCAAGGGCTGCCCATCATCTCCAGGGTTGCCCATCATCCCAGGGGGCTGCCCATCATCCCCGGGGATGCCCATCCCAGGGTCTCTTGCAGCCTCTTAACACATCAGAAGCAATTTTGGGTGCGCGAGGTTGAAGCCTGGCACCCCCACTTGGAGCTGGCTGCTCATCCCAAGGAGGATTTTACCTGCGCTGTGGCAAACAGCGAGAAACAAAAAATTCCAGGCTTTAATTGACAGCCGCGCCTTTCTGCTTGCAGCGTTCCCCTGCTTTTGGTGCCCTGGGTGGTGCTGGGGGCTCGGAGAGCAGAGCAGGAGGCTGAGCTGGGCTGGGGCGGCTCCTGCCCTGCCAGCCGGCGCGGCTGGGCTGCAGCCAGCCTGAGCAATTGCCAGAGGGCTCCCGTTAACACGAGTGGTGATTCCATCTCTTGGCAGGGAGCCCAAACTGGCAACCGGCTGTGTTTGTCTCATGTCTATATTGACACAGCATCTGTGGGCCATTTGCTCTGGAAATTAAAGCTGTGCAACCAAAGGCTGCTGCATCCCAGGGATGGAAAAACAGCCCGGGCTGTGAGATTGCTGAGAAGGACAGGGATGGTGGTGGCTGGAAGGCTCACCTGGCGGGCAGGGAATGTCATGTTGTAATCAGAACGTTGAAGGAAAGGATTGTTGGACTCTCTCCTGCAGCAAACAGGTTTCTGTGGTGGTGCAAAACACTGTAAGAGCTGGGCAGGAGCTTCGATGCTCTGTTTGGACTCCCTTAGAAGGCAGGAGATGCTCCAGAAAGCAGCTTCTGGTTTGGCTTTCAGGTTTTTGTGATGGAGGAGAAAAGCCCCAGGAGTTTGCTGAAACATGGGAGTGACCTTCGTGCCGTGTTTGATCAGTGAGCCCTGCAAGTCCCAGAACCCGGGGGGCTGGAAAAGCCCTCCAGGGCCACGGAGGGACCAGTGCCCAGGTGTGAGCACTGAGCCACATCCAGTCCTTCCCTGAGCACCTGCAGGGATGGGGACTCCAGCCATCACCTTGGAGAGGGAGCAGGGACAAAAAGTAGGAATGTGCTAGAATTATTGATCCCTGCATATTGCTGTGAACAGTGACAATAAACAGTTTTAGGGATAACAGGAGAGAGGAATTGGGTGGTGTTGTCCTGCTGGGTAGGACAGGCTTAGGCAGCTCTTGGCCCTTCTCCAGCTCCAAACATCACCAAACCTACCTATACAAAATAAATAATGTTGAATTTTGTATATTTATAGCTTTTTTCCCCCCCTAATTTGTTGATAAATAGATAGAAAATCTTTGAAGCGCTCTCTGCAGGTTGAATATTGACTCACAGAGTACATAAAAATAGCAATATTCCATTTTATTTGCAGGGATAAAGTTGGAATGCCTTAGAAATGTCCTAAAATGGTATTCTTGGGGTTTCATTTACTTACCTATACATTTATTTGACTTTTCTCCGCTAGACTGCTTTTCAAGAGGGCACTGAGTGCTTAAATTAGAATGACAGGTGGCTTTGGGCCGGTGGCATCAGGCAAATTGTCCCAGCATTTTCTTTCCTGGGAATCTCTGGGATTGTGTTTTGGAGTCTGGGCTACAAGGATTTCCTGGGAAACACAAGATAAAACAGAAACAGAGCAATGTCTAAACAAACACCCGAGAGACGAAAATCTTTCACACTGAAGCATTTGCAGCGAGGAGCATTGTACCAATTAGCAGGCTCTTAATTAAATTGCTTGTTTGATTTGCATCCAAATTATAATTTGGATGTTATGGAGGCTTTGATACCTTTTCATTAACTGGTCCTTTTGTGGGGAAAAAACCCACGAAAATCTCTTTTCCCTGCGTGTTTCAGAGGCCTGTGGCATCACAGGGTGGGAAGGTCAATCAGTTTTGTATCCATTTAAAGTCCATTATTGGTAGGGCCACTCCAACCTATCAAGCAACTCCCTTATTTTTCCAGTCAGTGATTCAGGAATCTATAGCCCTGTGCAGATAAATGGGATTTCATGGGCTTCTAAACTTCTTGCTTTATTGAAAAGCAGAATATTAACTGCTCCACTGACCAGCTGTCCATTAAAAACACGGGATATTTTTAGAAAATTGTTTGCCAATCAAATCCTACCAACATCTGTAGAGAGCCTTTTCAGTTTGTTTTATAAGCAAAGGCTGCAGCTGCTTTCCCACTTCCATTGAAGCGTTCCCATTTACCTGCTCTCCATGTCTCTGTCCGTGGCTTGGGGCACTTTGGGATTGTGAGGAGCAGCGTGGGAGCTGGAATTGTAAAACCCAGCTTTAACAAGTCCATTTGGGGCTGGGCTGGGCTGGGCTGGGGGCCCTGCTTTATTGCCTGCCCGGGGAAACGAGTGCTTTTGCATTTTTGGCTCTTGCCGGGGTTTAAATGGGCTCTGGTGGCCCTGGAGGCCAGGCCAGGGATTAGGGAGCTCCCAGCTGGCAAATCAGGGCTGGGGAGGGAGGGAGGGGGCTGGCAGGGCTGGGGCAGATGGAGCTGGCAGCTCTGGTGCCCAGCGAGCATTTAACCCCTTGCTGCTCCCAGCTGCTTCCCCAGGACATTCCCAGGAGCTGAGCCCTTCAAACCCACTGCTGCTGCAGGGAGAATCCCACCCTGTGCCCCCCCAGATGGTCAGAGACAGGAATGTGGGAACGTCTCCCCTTCCTGCAGTACTCCCATCCCCACTGCCGTGCCCAGGTGAGTCCCTCGATACCAGCTTGCCATGAATCAAATTGAAAACACACCAGTTTTTATAAAATTAACCAGATTTGCTTCATTTCTCAGAGAAACTGATCCCTCAGGTGCTGCCAGGGGAGTTCTCAGGCGCCTGCTGCCTCTCAGGGTGTCTGGATGTCTCTCCTGGGGTTTTGGTTTTGATCAGAAGTGTCAGGCAATCCCATCTTCCTGGGGCTTTCCAAAGCCAGAAAAAACCAGCCAGAAAATCCTTTCCACGTGCAGAATTTTTAAGATTAAATGCTTCCACCTCTTTGTCTTTTGTTCTGCCATTTCATTTTAATGAATATTTTATTGGGATTATATTTTTATAAGACAAGAATGCCCAGCCGTGCTTCAGCTCTTAGTGCAACACCACTTGCTCACCTTATTTCACCCCACCAGCTCAGAATGTGTTTTGGAGATTGAAGTGGACTCTCGGTTTAAAATAATCCTGAGGTTTGTTGGTGTTCTGCTGCAGAGAGTGGCACCAACTCAAGTTTTGCTGCCTGCCCTGCATCACCTTTGATGACCTCTCTCCTTTTTGCTGCAGGGCATCGATTTCTGTCCTGGCCAGAGCGTGGCTGGAGTGACCACACACACCCAGGAGGAGCACACTTACCTGCCCCTGCTCTTCCACCTGGGCAGGGACCCTGGGGAGAAGTACCCCTTAAGGTGAGCCGCTTCGTGGGCTGTCCTGAAAACTCAGCAGGGTCACTGTTCAAAATTTATTTGCTGCTTCTTGAAATCTGCTTTCACAGTGTCTCAGAAAGCCACGCTGGGAAATAATGGCTTTCCTGCTGGCTTTTTCTCAGGAGAAGGAACACAAACCTTGTTTTCAGGCGGTCAGGTGAGATGGGTGTGCACGTGGACCTGTCAGGCTGCTTGTTCCTGTTGTGTGTCCTGCAGCCCCTCGGGGAGGAGGAAAACACCAATTTTTTGGACAGGACAGGGCTGAGTGCAGCACGTTCAAACAGAGCTGCTGGGGAGCCGTGCCTTGGAGCTGGGAGCTTTGGGGCCCGGGGAGAAATAACCTGCATGGTGCTGGAATCTCTGGAGGGCAGACTGGTCACCTTCCAGTCTCCTACCCCAGCTAAGAGAGCTTCTCCAGAGGGTGTTTAGCAGGAGGACTTTGTGCCCAATCCTGCTCCTTCCTCGGGCTCTCCTGCCTGTCTGAATCCATTTTCCTCTAAGCCTGCTATTGTAATATTTATCTCTGGCACACACCATGCCCTGAGAGATTCCCACAAGGATTTATGCAGTCAGCAGCCAGCAGAGCCCACAAAGAGCCCTGCCACCTCCAAAAATGCTCCCAAGGTGTCCCCACCTCCCTCCTTGCCTCCCTCCCTGCAGCAAATCCAGGGACATGCGGCCTCATCCCTCACCAGGGGCTCTGACAGGGAGAGTGTGGAAATAAATCAAGAAGGAATGAGAGCTGCTGGGCCTGCCTGCCCAGAACTGGGTTTGTGCAGCAGCCTGGAGAGGCAGAGATGTTTCCTGAGCTGACAGGGCTGCAATTACTCAGCTGGTTTGAATAATTGAGTGGACACACTCACCCCATTGCTTCCAGAGGAGCTGAGCCTGTGCTGTCCACTGAGTGTTTTCGCTGGAGAGAGGAAGGGAGGGAAATTTTTTCCATTCTCTCTCACTTAACAGAGCACTTTAGAGGTGCATCAGCAGCGGGTAAAGCTCTCTGGGGGCTCTGCTCCCCCTGCATTCCAGCAGTAATGAGCAGAGCACAGCTGCAGCCCCAGGGCTGGAAATACAGCTCCGTGAAACCAAACCGGGCTGGGACTCCAGGGGAGGCCTGGGCAGTTTAACAACTGGGACATTCCCGAGGGATGGAGGGACAGGACACAGGGGATGGCTCCCAGTGCCAGAGGGCAGGGACAAATGGGATACTGGGGAGAAATTCCTCCCTGTGAGGGTGCTGAGGTCCTGGTGCCCAGAGCAGCTGGGGCTGCCCCTGGATCCCTGGCAGTGCCCAAGGCCAGGCTGGACAGGGCTGGGAGCAGCCTGGGATGGTGGAAGGTGTCCCTGCCATGGCAGGGCAGGACTGGATGAGCTTTAAGGTCCCTTCAAACCCAAACCATTCCAGGATCCCATGATTCTATTTTAGGAAATGAATGTATAGAAATAATCTCTTTTTCCAAAAATGGGAAGCAGTAACTGAACTGTAGCTTGCCTGCTGTATGTGTCACCTTTGTCACCTGCTCCAGGTCACCCTGCCCTGCCAGGGGATTGCACTGGATGAGCTCCAGAGCTCTCAGCCCTGAATACTCAGTGATTTTGGGCTTCTGTGGTACTGTTGGTGTTTCCTCTGGATTTGAGGCAGAGGAGCTCTTCCCTCAGAGGTGTTTGCAGCACCTGCTTCCCTGTGATTCCACTGCTCCTTCCCACCACCGTGGAGTGAGCATTGAAATAAATTCCAGCCTTCCAGCTGCAATCATTTCTCATATGGTTGCATTGATTTTTTGGATATTCACAAGCTGTTGCTCTGATTGAATTTTATGGCGAGATTATGACCCGATTATGGAGAGCTGGGCTGCTGTTTATTATGCAGCCCCTAATAGAAGCCCTGGTTTTAGCACACCACTCTCCCTTTCTCCAGCACATTCTGCTGCCATTGTCTCCTCTCTGGTCACAATGGAAAACTCATGGGAAGTGGGTCTGCTCTATCGAATGTGGTAATTAAATTATCCTCATTTGTGGAGCTGTTCCTGGTGTGTATTTTTATTTAGCTTAATTATCCCCCTTGGCAGGGAGCCTGCTGGGAGTCCCGACACTAATGTTTCTCCAAAGGGAATCCAGCATCCTGCTCCCAGCCTGCATCTGGCTGTCCCTACGTGCTGGCTCTGCTCTCCCTGCCTGCTTTTGCTCACTTTTTATTACATTTATTCCTTGTTTAGTGCGGCCCTTTCTTCTCCCTTGAAATGATTTTAATAATCTGTCATCTCTCTTGATTTACGTGAGTTTGGAGTGGGGTCATGTGCAAAGCCACCAGCAGTGGGTGTCACTGCTGCTCAGGAGGGCCTGGCATCCCATGCACCTCCAGAGGGATTCACTGCTTCTATATTTGGGATCTCAGAGCCAGGGAATCCCAGGAATCAGCAGCTCAGTCACCTGCAGCAGCACCCCTGACCTGCAGGGCTGGGACGCTGCCCGTGCAGCACACACAGGGACAGTTCTTCAAGGCTGCAGCCTTAGAGATTCAGGGAATATTTAAGATTGGACCCTTGGGACCATCAAGTGCCATTAGCCTGGCCCTGCCAAGCCCCCCACTATTTGAGTCACCTCGTGGGGGTTGGAACTAGATGAGTTTTGAGGTCTCTTCCCACCCAAACCATTCCGTGATTGTTACTCTATATTAGGAAGAGGAGTGGATAGAAATAACTTATTTTTACAAAAATCAAGCAAAGCTTTTCAGTCTCTGTTGAAGTGGCTGCTAAAGGGATCCCTGAAGATGCCAGTCCTGCAAGACCCAGAGGCAGCAGTAACGTGTTCAGCTCCCTGGGGTTCTTGGTGAGGCAGGACAAGTCCTTCCTCTTCCTCACACTGTTCCCTGCATTTCCTGGAGCCTGCCTGCAAACAGTCCCAGCCAAAGGAGCTCCACAGGCAGTGAAGAGCTGCTCAGGCAATTCCAGGCAGGTCCTGCCAGCGTGTGGGGACACGTCTGGCCCTGCTGAGCACCCTGCCCATTGTTCCCTTCTGGTGCTGCACCCCTGCCCTCAGCTGCTCTGGGAACAGCCCCACCCAGCATGGCTGGGACTTCTCTTCCTGCTGCTCCCCTCTGGAAGCTCATCCAGTGCCCCCCTGCCATGGCAGGGACACCTCCCACTGTCCCAGGCTGCTCCAAGCTCCGTCCAGCCTGGCCTTGGGCACTGCCAGGGATCCAGGGGCAGCCCCAGCTGCTCTGGGCACCTGTGCCAGGGCCACCCCACCCTCACAGGGAACAATTCCTCATTCCCAATATCCCATCCATCCCTGCCCTCTGGCAGTGGGAGCCATTCCCTGTGTCCTGTCCCTCCATGCCTTGTCCCCAGTCCCTCTGCAGCTCTCCTGGAGCCCCTTCAGACCCTTGTATAAGAGTCACCTCATCCTTGGTGGTGAGAGGTGAGCCCTTTGTGCCTTTTTGTCACCGAGATCAGTGCAGGCTGGGGACACAAAATCTCTCTTTTTTTATAGCTCTCAACTTTAAACTGTAACCAAGAATGTGTGTGGGGCAGCACAGAAAGCAGAAGCATTTCCCTGAGTCTGAGCAGGGCTTTGTTTCCTCCCTGGATGCAATAACTGCCCCTGTTACCAAATTTATCCAAATGCAGAACTAAAAGATCTGATAGGTTTTTTTTCCTTGACCAGATTCTGTTATCTTTGGGCTGTGGTGTGTGTGCTAAGTACCACAGAGGGAACTTGTTTCTCCAGTGTGACAAATTCAGTAAAATTATCTGTTGGTACCATCTTCAGAAGCAGTTGCCAGTTTTATTATCTGAGTCAGATTATTGTTTATACAGGCATTTACTAAAATACTGCATTATCAGTCGAGAAGAACACAAATAATTATATAAAATATTTATATTTAGATATATAAATATATATTTATGTGTATATTGAAAAAGCAAAGCTGGCACAGCTGAAAATAGAGTTACTAAAATACCTAATGCAGCCTGAAGTAGAGAAAGTGTTTTGAAGGCAAGGAATTTATAACAGAAATCTCTGAAATGCTGCCAGATTGAGGCAGAGGTGCAAAGCTCAGTAACAAGTGAGGACAGGGTGAGCACAGCCTGCTCACACCTTGTTGTTACTCCAGGTTTGTAGCAGCTTCTGCTCTGAGCAGTGAGTTTATTGAATTATGAACATCAAAATTCCTGTGTTTTACTTAGGGCGATGGATTTTACTATTATGGAAGAAAATGGAAGTGATAAGGCTTGGTTGATGAACATAATGATTTTAGAACACATTAATTAAGAAGAGAGCTCACAAGTGCCTATTTCAAGCAGATGGAAAATTCAGGAAATCATCAGAGAGGTAATTGCAGTGGTTATGGAGCCAGAAAAAAAGGGAAGGAGCTCCTGAAGGGAAGCTAAAGGGGAAAGGATCTGACAGAAAAGTTGCCAGGCTCACCTTAGTGCTCAGGGCACAAACCTGGCTGTGGGGAAGAGAGAGAAGGTGCAGAACAGGGAGAAAAATGTGAATGATAACAAAGAGCAAGGATTGTGCCCAGGGAGATGCTGACTGCTCATCTTGGAAAGAGATGGTAGCAGCTGCATTGCAGGGGTGAATTAGCAGCTGCCACAGGAGAGGTGACACTAAAAGTGTGGCAGTTGTGGCTGAGGAGCCTCAGAGGTGGCAGTAACAACCATGGAGCACCAACCACGCTGGGACTGGCTGCAGCAAGGTGGGAAGAAGCAGGGGAGCCAGGTGGGACTGGTACAGAGCCAGCTGGGGGAAGAGGGGGAAATAAAACCCACCTGTGGAGCAGAATCATCAGCCTGGAGACTGGGAATGGGCACAAACACCTCTGGGTCCCTGGCTGCCCTTTCCCAGGGTCTGGGACCAGCCTGGAGCTCGTGCTTCATCAGCCCACAGCCCTCAGGTGTTCTGGGTGGGGTCATGCTGCATGAAAAGGAGTATTGGGAGAAAAAAGCTGCACAGAGCAGCTGGGAAAAATGCAAAATGCAGTTTGCCATCATCTTCATCATCATCACCTCCACAGAACAGGTCCAGGCAGTGCTGCAGCCACAAGAAAGTGGCCTGAAGAACACAGAACATAAATCGTGATTCAGGAATAGCACTGCCAGTGAAAACTTCAGCAATAGCATAGGAGCAGCCAGCAGGAGGATCAGTGGATAGCTGTTAATTCCTGTCACCTGTTCACCCCCAGATGAAGGCTTTACTCCTCGCTCCACCTTTATCCCCTTTGCCATTTCAGTGCTGGGGTTGCTGGCAGTGAAATCCAGGCTTCTGGGAGCTGGGGAGGGAGAACTTCCATGAAAATAGGTGAGCAGGAGGAGGATCAGCAGCAGCACATCTCCTTGCTGCAGGGAGTGTGCTGATCATCACAGCTTGGACTCTCCCACCTGGGAGGCCTTTTCCAGCTTGGATGATTCTAGAATTCCCAGGTTTCCCATGGCTCAGTGGCCACATGTCCCTCATGCCTCCAGGGATGCATCTGGGCCCAAAATGCTGCTGGACCAGAGGTGACTCAGGGTAAGGGCCACCTTCAGCCTTTGGCTCCTCATCTGTTTTCCTTTGGCTCCTCTGAGTGTCTCCAGTAATTCCAGCAGCAGAGCCCCAAACCTGTCTCTGCCTCCTGCATTGTGCAGACCTTAAATTGCAAATAAACTTGATAATAGAAGAGAGGAACTGAGGAAGACTGAGTAATAAGACAAGATCAAGACTTGGATACCACGGTGCTGCGAAGCCTCAAAGCACTGATAACAGATAAAATCAAATTATCAGAATCTGGGTGTATTTCAGAATTAAAAATAATGGTTTTAATTAAAACAATTCCAGGGGAGAAGGAAGTAAAGTATCATTAGCCACATTTTATACTCTTCCATAACTTCATATCAGTCTGAGAGCTGCTGTTCCTAGAACCACGGAATCCTGGAATGGTGTGGATTGGAAGGGGCCTTTAAAGCTCATGCTGTGTAAAGCTCATCACCTTCGGCTGCTCCAAGCCCTGTCCAGCCTGGTCTAGAGCCCTTTGTCAGGTTTCTGTGACTCCCATTATGGGAGCTTTTCTAATACATCATTCCCATTTTGTCCCAGTCCTCTCAGTTTCACCAGGGCCCCACCACTCCCGGGACAGCCACTGTCACTAAAACAAACATCCTGAAATCCTGCTGGAAATGCTCCTGCATTTATTTGGGTGCTGATCTCTTTGAGGGTGCATTTAAGGATGGCAGAGAACCATCCCCACAGGGGGAACCCCAAGGAGCAGGGGATTAAAGCAGAGTTTGACTCTGGGTGAGACAAACCCTCCTCCCTGCAGAGCTGGGTTTGCTGGGAGGGCACGCTGGGGTTAAGCAGCAGAGCAGGTTCCAGGAGCTGTGGGGGGAGGATGGAGCAGATTGCCAAGGCACAATTACAGTAAATGAAGGAAGCACAGCCCACACCTGTGCCTGGGACCCCGAGCTCCAATCCAGCCCTGATTGCATCTCCAGGGACTTCCCGGAGGTAAAGTGTCAATTAGTGTAATGACCCTGGACTTTGTCCACTCTGCTCCCTCCTTCTGAGCCTGGAATAATTTCATGGACGCTGGGGGATCTCTTTTAGCAAACTCCTCACAACACCACCTGCTCACCCTCTCCTTCTTGCAGTGCTATTCCCAGCTCTCCTTCCTGGGATTGCTGAGCTGGAATACCAAATGCAGCTCGCCCCGGAGGCTGCTCCTCCCAGACAATGGTGCCCAGACACCTGTACAGATAATTGCACCTCTTTTTGGAGCAGGGAATGCAGCAAACCTGGCCTTGCAGCCCAGGCCTGCATATGCACTCCAGGAAAAGATGGGACTCCAGGTAGGAGAGGTTCCCAGCTCCCTTAACAGCTCTGGCTGATTACCATGAGGTAATTATCCCCATTTTACATGCAAATTCCAGGCACTCTTGCAGATTTTGTCTCAAAATGCACTTGCTTAGGGCTGGAGGCACATTTATCTCCTGTGCAGTCAGTAAATACTTCACAAATCCATGGATGTGGGATTTTGGGGCATGTTGTGGAGCTGCAGAGGAATATCGGAGTTAAAACTGAGCCACGGAGCCAAGGCAGGAAAACCAACCCCCATGGAATGGGGATATCCATGGGGCCAAGAAAAGAAAGCCAACCTCCATGGAGCAGGGATGGATGGGATATTGGGAAGGAATTCCTCCCTGGGAGGGTGGGGAGGACCTGGCACAGGGTGCCCAGAGCAACTGGGGCTGCCCCTGGATGTGCCCAAGGCCAGGCTGGGCAGGGCTTGGAGCAACCTGGGATGGTGGAAGATGTCCCTGCCCATGGAAGGAGGTGGGATGAGGTGGGCTGTAAATCTCCTCCCACCCAAACCATTCCAGGATTGTCAGATTCTGTGAAATTTGGGAGCTTCTCCACATCCTCTGGATTTCAGGGTGGTCCTTCAGCTCTCTCCACCAGGATCCAGGCAGCTGGGTGTGAGAGCAGCAGCTCCAGCTCCTCATCCCACGTTCCCTTCCTGCTCTCTATCAGCACAGCTCAGCCCAGCCCCACAATCAGCCTCTCCCTGGCTGGCTGCCTGCCCAGCTGGGATATTTATAGGGTTTACTGGAAGCGCTTGGCACATCGCTGGCCCTCCAAATGTGATTGTTTTGCAGAGAAGGAAATTAGCTGGAGTGTGGGGCTGCTGGCCAGCTTGGCCTGGGAGCAGAGGGAGCCCGAGGTCAGGACCCAGCTGCATTGTTTCTTTTATCTTCAGAAGGAATTTGCCGCTCTCTGTGGGGTTTTTGGTGGTTTTTTAAGTGACTCTTAACGTGATGGACAAAGAGAGATCTTTGTTAGGAATCCTGCTTTTTAGAAATACTTGAGATACCAGTGAAGTGCATCCTGAGCCACTCCAGCAAATACCTGCTGGAGGAATCGGGTGAGAACCACATTTGGGGCATGGCAGAGGGCTCCCAGCTTGGAGTAATCAAGCTGTAGTGGAAGAATGTGGATGGGGCAGAACCTCAGCATTTTGTGGAATGGGGGAGGTATTCTCATCTTGGACGAGGCCCTTCTATTCTTCTCTCTGTTTGCATAATTCTAGTTCATTTCCTTGGTGGTTGTGGAGTTTAACTGGCCCGGGGTTGTGTTTGAAAGCCTTCCTGAGAACACTCTTGTAAAACAAAATATTGACATTCCCTTGGCTTCCCTGCACCAAAGCCTCTGCCGGGGCAGGTGTTCAGAGGGCTCTTGGAAGAGGGGAGCGTGAGTGTGGAGAGCTGCTGACCCCAGGTGGGACACGCTGGAAGGGTTGCCTTGGGAAATCTCTGTCTAAGCTGTCTGGGAAGGTGTTTGTCCTGTGTCTGGGAAGTGTCCCTGGATAATCATTGAAGGGACAGCTCGGGAACAACCCAGCAATGCCCTTTTATTTGCTAAGACAATTCCCTTGGGAATCCACATGAGCTCCTAGCAGATCTGCACGAGGAGGAAACATTTGGGGCCCCTGGAGCAGCAGTCTGGGAAGCTGAGCTGCTCCAAAGCCAGGTGATTTCTGGGGACAACCAGCCTCTGCCACCCTCGTTGCCCTAAGCAGAGCACCTGCACCCTGCCAGCCTGGATTTCATTCCCTGCAGACCCGTGGGCAGCTGACAGGATGTTTCCACTCCTCCTCCTCCTCCTGGTGGCCCAGCCTGGTGATGTGGACACCAAAGAGAGCCCCAGCAGTAACCCCTGTGCTTTTCCCCTTGCAGCTTTGCCAGTGAGGAATACCAGCGGGCCGTGGAGCACCTCTCAGGACTGGTCCAGCAGCACAGGGCCACCCTGGTGCCAGGCCAGCCCCAGCTGAACGTGTGTGACCAGGCTGTCATGGTGAGTGCCTGAAGCACGAATGCACTGGGGACTCCTTGGACTGAAACACGTTTTGTAAAGGTTTCATAAACTGTCAGTGGTGGGACGGGATGGAGAAGAGATGCACAGTTATCTCTTGGTGGCTTCCTTGCTTGGGGACAGGGCAGATCCTTCTTCTCCTTTCTAATCCCCTTCTGCAGTTCCCAAAATCCTGGAATCATGGAATCCTGCAGTGGTTTGGGTGGGAAGGGATCTCAGAGCTCATCCAGTGCCACCCTGCCATGGCAGGGACACCTTCCACCAGCCCAGGCTGCTCCAAACCCCATCCAGCCTGGCCTTGGGCACTGCCAGGGATGCAGGGGCAGCCCCAGCTGCTCTGGGCACCTGTGCCAGGGCCTGCCCACCCTCACAGGGAGGAATTTTCCCCCAATATCCCATCCATCCCTGCCCTCTCTGTTTTGAGTCTTCTAAAGGACAGTTCATTTTCAGTGATGTGTCTTTGGTCTTGCTCTCCTCCAATTCCCCCCACGCCTGAATTTTCCAAACTATTGGAATTGAACTTTTTCAGTTCTGTTTTCTCTTTCAAGTCTCCTGCTGCAAAGTTACAGTTTGGCTTCCCTGTCAAGCACTGCTTGGTTTGTTGAGGACCTGGGAGAGAAACTGGATAATGTGGGGGAGGCTGTCACTTGACAGGAGGTTGTGTATCTGAGGGAATGTGTCTGTGGGCTGGCAGACAAAATAGTAACAGGCAAAATCTCCTTACAGACAAAATCTTGTAACAGGCTGTTACAAAATAGTAACAGGCAAAATCTTCCTGATAATAAATAAATAATCTCCTGATTCAGTCAGAACCTGCTGCCTCTGGTCTGTCACCAGCAAAGAACAAAACGTGGAGCTGTGTCCCCTCAGTAACAAGGCAAAGAGCTCCCTTAGCTTTGTCCCATCTCTTTATTTTTGGATGTTAAATAGGAAAAAGATTTGAGGGCCCATTGTTTCTGTGTTGTTTTCATTCCTTATTCAACTTTTCCCTTCATAAACACTGTTCTCTGCTCCTCTGGGGCCTTTTGGATGCAGGCACTGTCCCCAGGGCCTGGCTGCTGCCAGAGCCCTGCACTGCAAAGGCATTTCTTCCAAAGCTGCTTCCCAAATGGAAGGCCATCAGAGGGCAGGGGGATCCTAGGCCCAGGAGAAATGTTTCAGTTCCAGCAGGGAACACAGTGAGTTTCCCAGTCGGTGTCCCCTCCTCCCAGGATAACTCCATGGTCACCACACCAGAATGCCAGCAGGAGATTGCTGCCTTTGGAGAGCAGAAATGAAGATGAGCAAACCTTTAGGGGGTGATGCTATTGCTAGGCTGGACTGGGGGCTAAACCTGGTTTTGGGGGGTGCTGGGAGATAAAGATAATTTACTGACACTGTCTCCTGTCACCTGATTATTTGATAAGGGTGTTTGATGTATTTGGGAGAGAGGAGAATTGGCTTTACTTCCACATAAACCAAGTGTGTGGAAGTGTTCAGGGAAGTGTCCAAGGCCACAGAGGGACAGAACACATGGCTCCCACTGCCAGAGGGCAGGGCCAAATGGGATCTTGGGAATGAGGAATTGTTCCCTGGCAGGGTGGCAGGCCCTGGCACAGGTGCCCAGAGCAGCTGTGGCTGCCCCTGGATCCCTGGAGTGCCCAAGGCCAGGCTGGACAGGGCTGGGAGCACCCTGGGATGATGGAAGTTGTCCCTGCCATGGCAGGGGGGCACTGGAGGAGCTTTGAGGTGCCTTCCCACCCAGACACTGCAGGATTCCAGGGCAGCAGAAGGATCACTGTGCAGCTCCTGCAGCGCAGTGATGGGAGCAGGAGCAGGGAGGTGTTTGCAGCCCATCTGTGCTGGATCCCAGCAGCAGCGTCCAGGGAGCTCCCCCAGAGCCAGCTCTGCTGGGTTTTCCTGCTGTGCCAGTGTGGGAGAAGCTGTTCCTGCAGCTCGGGGCTGGCCTGTCACAGGAGGTGTCCCCAGGGCTCCCAGCACAGCCCAGCAGGACTGGGGCTGCGGGAGGGCAGCACAGGCCGTTTATTGTTCTGCTTTTTCAAAAGAACAAACGTTTCGGTTCATGTGTTCCTTTGGCTCTCAGTTCCTTCTGCAGAGTGCTCCGATTTTTCCAGCCGTGGCTGCACATTCTAAACCAGAGCAACAGATTTGGAAAACGACATTAATTGTTCTGAAAGCCTGCGGAGCCCTCGGTGCAGAGGTGTCTCCAGCACAGCTCCCTCTGTGTCTGCTCCTCTGCAGGAATTGCTGGTGTCTCACTGCCATCTGTTGTCAGCTCCATGGAACAAAAACCTCCTCCAGTGGTTTTTTTCCCTGGGATTGAGCATTTCTTTTCTGTAGGAATTTAATTCCAAGAAAACAGAAATACCTGCAGGGTGAAAATCAGCAAAATGGAAGGCAAGAGGTCAGTGTTGAACTGGCCTTTAACAGGGGACAGCAGGAATGTCCCATGGATGGACAGACCTGAGAGGGAAGCACAAAAGATTCCTGAAGGCAGAATGGGAAGTGTTATCTGCCCTTCCCGTGACCACAATCCCACATTTTAAATGGCAAAACCTCAATGAAATTAAAAATGTTCATTTCCTTCCTCCATTAATCCCTCTGGAAGCTGAGGTTGGCAGTGGATCTCCTTTTTCTGTTCTACACATTCAGGTAGCTCAAGAAACGTGGAAACAAGGAAAACAAATAGTTTTGGTGTGCAGGCACTGGAAGAGGTGTCTCAGGAATGCTTCCTGCTCCCTCTGCCCATGGATTCATCCATCAAAACACTCATTAAAATACCAGCATTCTTATCTCTCTCACACCCTTGGCCTTCTGCTGCCTTTTGCTTCCTCAGCACAGTGCCTGGATATTGCAGAGCTGAGAACGGGAACTCCCCTGGACTCCCAGGAGAACTGGGGTGTCACCAAAACCTCCTGCTCTGGTTGCTCTGTGCCACCACAGGAGAGACAGGAGGGTCACCAGCATCCCAGCGAGCTGGGCTGGGAGAGGCAGGAAGGGCTGGAGTCCCAGGAGAGGGAATCATCTGCTGCACAGTGTTTGCAGCCTTTCCCAGCTTTTATTTGAGCACTGTTTGGAGTGGGGAAGTTTATGAGCCCAGAGGCTTCGGCTGCAAGAGGAGCTTCATTTTTCAAGCAGCACATAAAAGTGTCTTTGTGAGGATCATAAAGAGCTGGTTGGAGTGAGAGCTTAGCAGATACTTGGTGTGAATCATCTTTCTGTCTGTTTCTGTTTGTTTTTAACAGAATTGGGCCCCTCCAGGCTGTGAGAAGCTCGGGAAGTGCCTGAAAGCACCAGAGTCTGATCCTAAGAAGTGCTCTTGGCCTCACTGATGGCTGCAGCCCTCCAGAGCTACCCAGAGGCAGCTGGACATCCAGTTTGCAATGCCTGCTCCTGTTGGCACTCCTGTTTACACAGGAAGGGTGTGATGCGTGCATGATATCATCACTTGCTCTTCCAAAAGGGCCAGTGTTTATATTCCTCGTGCTCAGGGTTTAGCCTCTACTCCTCTCTTCCCCCAGTTCTTTCCCTAAATGGTAACTCCAGTGAGGATTGGGTCAGCTGTAAAAGCTCTCTGCACAGCCAGGACTCTGCCATCAGCTCCAAAATGCCACGGATCACTCCTGCTCCTTCCACCCAGCCTTGCTCACTGGGCTGCCCCAACAGGAGCCACGGGACAGGTCAGGAAACTCAGAGCTGCCAGAGAGCCCTGCCCAAACTGCCCATGTTTTGTTTGCCTGTAGCTTGTTGTTTTAACATTTGATTTCCATTGTGAACTCTGGACATCAGCTTGTTTTTCCTTTCTCCCCTAATTTGTGAGTTCTGGGTGCAAACGAGGGATCCCTCCTGCTCACAGCTGAGGGGCTTGGATCCAGGGAGAATGCCCTGAAATTCCTTCCCTGTGCAGCTGCAAACATTCCCTAGCTCGTGGTTTCAGGAAAGGTGGGGATTGTGTTCAGGTGAGGGTTGCATTGGGGTCACAGCCCCTGCCAGCCTGAAGGAGCTCCAGGAGAGCTGCAGAAGGACTTTGGGAAGGGGCCTGGAGGGACAGGACACAGGGAATGGCTTCCACTGGCAGAGGGCAGGGATGGGGGGATATTGGGAAGCAATTCTTCCTTGTAGGAGTGGTGAGGCCCTGGCACAGGTGCCCAGAGAGGCTGAGGCTGCCCCTGCATCCCTGGAAGTGTCCAAGGCCAGGCTGGACAGGGCCTGGAGCACCCTGGGACACTGGAATTGGGGCTGCACTGGATGAGCTTTCAGGTCTTTTCCAACCCAGACCATTCCAGGATTCTGTTGCCAATTGTTGGTGCAGGACATTTGTGGGGAGCTGGGGGTCAGGTGTTCATTTCAGGGCTTCCCTTAATTTCCAAAAATCTGGGTCTAAAGCTGGTCCAAGCCACGCTTCCCATCTGGTGCTCTGGGCTCAGAAATGCCCTTGGCATCAGCCCTTAGCTCTTGACCCCGTTCCCAGCACATGCTCTCCCAGGAACTGTCCTTGTGCAAACCTTCCCCAGCCTGGCTGTAGCTCTCCTTCAGCCAGAGTTCCTGGGGGACACAGAGCCTTTGCTCAATCCCACAGGGCAGATCCCTGCTCTGCCTTGGAGCCTGTTCCACACCCTTCCCTGTCGCCAATAAACCTGTCTGGAGCAAAACCAGCCTCCTCTGGGCAGCAGCTGGAGGGAGCCTGAGCGTGTTTGGGTTCAGACTGAAAGAGGGGAAGTTGAGGTCGGGCATAAGGAAGGAATTGTTCCCTGTGAGGGTGGGGAGGCCCTGGTACAGAGTGCCCAGAGAAGCTCGGAGCAGCCTGGGCTAGTGGAAGGTGTCCCTGCCCATGGCAGGGGGTGGGGCAGGGTGAGCTTTTAGATCCTTTCCCACCCAAACCATTCCATGATTCTCCATTTGTCCCACCAACAGCTCCACTTCCACCCCTCCAGTGTTTTCCACAGCAGATATGCCCTGTCTGTGTGATGTTGTGCTGCCTTAGGAAAATCCAGGTGCTCTGTACCTGGAAACAGCTCAAATTCCTCCCCAGCTAAGCTTGGAGCTGTTGAGAGCTCTGCTCTTGTGCCAGCTGTGGTGCTCCCACCAGCTCCAGGCTCCCAGCTGCTGGTTCCTACCCTCCTGTAATCCCAAACCCCCCCGTTCCCCATCCCATGCTTCATGTACCTGTGATCCCCTCCATGGTAATTCCTGCTGTGTGTCTCGTGAAGCTGGATAATCCCATTAAACTGGAATGAGAACAGCCCTTGGGTCAGCTCTTGCTCTTGCACCTCTCAGAAATCCCAGCCAGCATTTCAGGGATCCCTGTGCATCTCCAAGTGGCATTTGTTTATAGCCCACATTTCTTAGGATGTTCCTACTTGTCCTTCGAGTGTATCGCAGCATTTCCAGCTCACCCATAACATTCCTCCTTGTTTAGACACAGCTCAAGGCTTGGGAGATGTGGCCAGCAGCTCCCTCGGAGGGGAGCTCAGGGCTGGGAGCAGCTGTGGGTCTGTCAGCACAGAAGACCAGATAAAACCAGGAGCTCCCCATCTGCTGGGGCTGCTCCACCTCTGCAGGGAAGGGAATGGAGCTGGGAAGGGGCTGGGGAATCCTGAGGGAGCTGGGGAATCCTGAGGGAGCTGGGAAGGGGCTGGAGAATCCTGAGGGAGCTGGGAAGGGGCTGGAGAATCCTGAGGGAGCTGAGGGGGCTCATCCTGGAGAAAAGGAGGCTCAGGAGGCCCCTCCTGGCTCTGCACAGCTCCTGCCAGGAGGGGACAGGCTCTGCTCCCAGGGAACAGGGACAGGAGGAGAGTTGTGCCAGGGGAGGGTCAGGTTGAGTATCAGGGAATTTTATTCATGGACAGGGTGAAAAGCATTGGCACAGGGCAGTGGTGATATCCCCAGCCCTGAAGTGTTGAAACCCACGTGGATGTGGCATGGGGGTGAGCGTGGTGCCGGGCTGAGGGCTGGACTCCATGGTCTCTGAGTCTTTCCCAGCCTCAGTGGCCTTGATTCCACAGTTCTGTCACTGGGACTGGCAGAGCCCTGCATTCACTGTAAAACTCCCACCAGAGGAGGGAGTGCATGGCTGCAGCTCCCTGGCAGTCCTGTCAGATCCTTGGGAGGCAGCAGCACTCAGTGGGGTTTTCTGCTGCTTAGGAAGAGTTCCCCCAGGGTCAGAGCTGGGCCCTGGGCACACTCCTCAGTCCCCAGAGTTTGCTCTGGCCGCCTCCTCCCTGTCCCCTGCCTGCTGCTTCCTCCTTTGCTCTTTCACAGCTGCACTTTGGAAGATCCTGCTTCGCCCCTGGAACTTGCTCTGAGCAGCCACGGGGTTTGTCCCTCTCCCAGCACAGCAAACCCTCATTCCTCATTCCTGGAGTGATCTCAGGACACAGATCCTGGAGGGAAGTTTTGCACTTGAAAGCAAGTAAGTGAAGCCGTGACGTGTCTGTTTAGAGTAAAAGGACGTGAAGCAGGTAATAAATCATCAGGGTTTAATGTGACAAAGCTTCTGCTTCAAATTTAAATAGGAATAGTTGTTTTACAGCTGGATAACAGGAGGAATTTTAAATGAATGCCTTTCCTAAAATTGTACAGATTTAAAAGTTGTGAGGTGAAGAACTCATGAGGAAAAATAAACTAATTTATCAGCAATGCAGTGTGTGATTTCACCTGTAAGCCCAGGGAGTAACACCTTGCTTTGGGCACTCTCCCAGATTCACCTCCTGGATCATGGGACTGCCTGGGCTTAAAAATAACTTGGTTTGTTTTCCTGGAATTATTTTTACCTGGCTCAATCTCCCAGCCCACACGGTGCAGTTCAGAGGCTGGGGGGGGGACCCAGGGCCAGCACAGGGTGGGGATGGTGCCTGCAGCCCTGCTGCCCACTCAGGGCACAAAGTGGCCACATCTGCCCTTAAAAACCATCCTGAGCTGCTGGCCTGAAACTTCCCAGCTTGGGAACTGGGCCAGGAGTGGGGCTGGAGGGATTTCCTGCCCACTCAGGGATCTGCAGCAGCCAGACTGGTCTGGTGATGGCTTCTGTTCTCCAGCTAGAGACAGAAATGCCAAAGCAATGCTGGAGTTTGGGGCTGTGATGTTCCTTTCTTTATGTTTATTATGCTGAACGCTAAAAGCTCAATCTCTTCCCGGCCTAAGAGTCCAAAGAATTTCTTTCTTGCCTTTAATTTCCAATTAGCTGAGCCTCTCAAGCCTCCCAGCACTGCCCCTGAGGCTCTGTTATCATCCCACCCTCCGTGCAGAGAAGCTTCTGAAATGGATGGAGCTAATCATCGTGGAGGAGCTCGGGCTGCGCTGCCAGGCTGTGGCTGCAGCACTGCAGCCTTGACTTCAAATCCTGCAGCGACAAATGGATTATTGCCGTGGCAAATTGCTCCCTGGGGAGCAGCAACGTGGGGAGCTGAAGGCTGGAGCTGGGAAGCAGCAGATCAATTCCCAACACTTGGAGCCAAGGTTAATGCCCTGCAAACTGCCCTGAGTGCAGCAGTGAGGGGAACAAGGCCCTGCCTGGCCAAGGGAGCCTCAGGAACGTGTCCCAGGGAAAATGGGGAATTCTGCAACAAGGGAAGTGAGAGAGTCCCATGGGTTCGCTGGTAAAACCTGGGGGCTCTTCTGGGGCAGTGACAGTGGGATGTGAGTAAAGGTGGAACTGCTATCTCCAAGAAGGAGGCTGTGGGACTTGGGACAGTAGTGACAGTGGCAGCTCCCATCCCTGTCACCTCCAGCCCTTCCCAGCTGTCATGGACAGCATCCCAAAATTCCTGTTTCACATTAAGGATCTCCTCAAGGCTGGACACTCTTGTTTTCCCCAGTGACAACAGCTTTGAAATAACCCCATGAAAGAATCCCAGCAGCTGAAGAAGGGCCTGTGGAAGGTGAGAACTGAGCAGAGTTGGTGGGGGAGGAAGGTTTGGGGTGCTGGGAGGTGATTTTTGGCTGCAGAGTCCCCAGCAGCCTCTGGAGCACAGCCAGCAGAGAAATCCCTCCCCAGGGATCCTGCCCTTGTTCTCAGCACTGGGAAGCTATACAAACTAAACACATTTTTATTCTCTTAAGAGTTCCTTTGCTTGTTCAGCTTCCAAGTAACGGTTCTGCAGCTCGAATGGCCTGTTTTCCATCTCTCCTAGCAGTTAGAGTACTTGGAAATCGACTTTTCCTTTTGTTTTCTGGTAGCACTGGATGTTTTTCTGTGTTATCAGGAGGCGACACTGTGGTGGCCCTTGAATTAAACTGTCAGGTTTTAAGAACAGCTGTGAGGGAAGAACTGAAATCCCATTTTGGGCTCTTTTCTCCTTTGGAAAATGGCTATTTTAAACACCAAGGCTCCATTTGCCTGTTTTCTTTATATCCCCTTCCACCATTTAAAGTTTTCTTGTTGCTTGAAGCCTAGTTGGGATTATATAAATCCTAAATAAAGGTGGATCCGTAGCCAGAAGCTTGTGGTCTTTTAGGAAGGAGAAAAAACCTCTGCCTGGCAGCTTCTGCAGAGAGGCAATCTGGCAGCTCTGCGGGCCTTTGTCCCTCTTGGAGTCACTTAACACCCTCTGGGTGACAGGAGGTTGGTAGCACAATTCCCAGCTGAAAGGGAGAGCAGATAAAAGCCAGCAGCGAGGAATGCGAGCCAAATCCATTAGTTCTGGATCAGACACAAAACCCAGGCTGGCCAGGGGAGAGAGAGGAGTTTTGTGTCTTCTCCAAGAGCCCGATCCAACCTGCTGCAGCAGGCAGGAGGTGCTGCCTTGGGCTCCCAGGGAGCCAGAGCTGGATCACGACGCTTTTCCTTCTTTTAGGGGGACAAAACCAGGTCTGAGGCTTCCATCCCAAGCCCAGGGATCTGGCTGGGGAGCTGCATTCTTCTGGTGTTGAAATAAGATATTTCAATTTTTTTTTTTAAAGGGTTTAAAGTGCATGAGTTTCCTCAGCTGAGATTGAAACATTCCAGTGGATTTGCAGGGGAATTTTTCCCTCGTTTTCCCTCGTGGAAGGGGGATGTTGAAATTCAGGGCATTTTGTTCCACTTCACACTGAAGTGTTAAAATCCTGAACGGAACAGAAGCTTCCAGGCTCAGCACAGCTCTTTAATTGCCTGGTGAAGCTGATTAAAGTTAGTTCCCAGGCTTTTATATTCCCAGTTTCTGTGCTCCCTGGCTAGTAACACCTCTGCTATCAGGATCTCAAAGCACTTTTAAATCACTGATGACCTCGGTGTCCAGAAAAGAGCAAACCCAGAGTTCCCTGGGGGAATGCAGATTCCAGGTGCTGACTCCTCTGCCAGGCACGGAGCGGATGTGGAGTCACCTCCCGGGTGATATTCCAGAGCCCTTTGACATCACATTTGGAAAGGGGTCCTAGGAAAGTTCTTCGCTGATGGAAATTGCAGTAGGAGTCAGCAGTGTTGTTTGAAAGGTGGAACAATCACAGGGAAAACTGATTTCCTTGGGGTGTTCCAGTCCGATCTGTGATGGTGGGTGCAGTTGGAATCCTTGGAGATGGAGGACAAATGAGGAGTTCAGACAGGAATCTCAGGAATGTTGTCTTTTAACCATGGTTTCTGGCAGCTGGGTCACTGCAAGTCCAGTTTGGTGTAACCTTTGTGCCCCTCCCGGCAGAGCTGATGGGGACAGACTGCTCCCACATCCCAGGAGGAGGAGAGCATTCCGTGGGGCACTCAGCCGCTCATCCTGCTGAAGCTTTGCCAGGGTTTGGTTGGGATGAGGGGCTTGGGAACCTCACTCAGCCTCCAGGAAAATGTGGTGCAGTCTCCTGCAGTGAGGGTGGGATTGTGGGGGGGGTCACAAACAGGACAGGGGTGACACAGACCCCCCCTCTTCCGGCCCCTCCGTTAGCGAGAGGCACAAGCAGAGCTGCCTGGCAGGCTGAAAAGATCCTTTTTCCCAGGAAATAAGCTCCTGCTTATTTATTTCCACGAGTAGGCAGATAAATTCCATCAGCAATTCCATCTGCCAGGAAGAAGAGGAGTTGCTGGAACAGCTCATTGTCCAGTGCTGTGCTTGTAAGGTCACAGAGGAACCCGTCCAGCTCGTGGCAGGGAGTGCGAGCGCTGCGAGCCCCGCTGCCCCTGGAAGGCCCTGGCCTTCCTCCCTCTTTGCTTCCCTGCAGCAGCTGCCCAGGAGGATTCTGCTGGTGCCAAAGAGATAATCTGAGTTCAGGGAAAATCTTAGTTTGTGGGGGAATGGCTGTGAAGGGAGCACGGGCTGTCTCTGGCAGCAGAGGGAGTTAACCTTAACAGGAGTTGGGATTGTGCAGCCTGGGGGAGAGCAGGCTCCAGGGGGACCTGAGGGCTCTTTCCAGTGCCTGGAGGGGTTCTGAGAGAGCTGGAGAGGGACTGGGGACAAGGGCCAGGGTAAGGGGGAATGACTTCCCCAGAGGGCAGGGCTAGATGGGATATTAGGGAAAAATTCCTCCCTGGGAGGGTGTTGAGGCCCCGGCACAGGTGCCCAGAGCAGCTGAGGCTGCCCCTGGATCCCTGGCAGTGCCCAAGGCCAGGCTGGCCAGGGCTTGGAGCAGCCTGGGCTAGTGGAAGGTGTCCCTGCCATGGCAGGGGCTCTCCAGAGGGTGTGGGCGAAGTTTTCCCAGTCCCAGCTCTCGGCAGCAAACACTGAGCTCAGCCAGGGGTGTTACAGGCTCCAACTGCTTCTGCTTTCCACAGCGAGCCGTGCCCGGACGGGCTTGGAGCAGATCCAAGGTGTATTTGCTAATGGAAGAGGAGATCTGAACTCATTTGGTGGATTTTGCATGGCCAAACAACATCCACCACCAGGAGATGGGAGATGGGAGCTGTGGGAGCTCCTGACCTGCCCAGGGCTCGGTGACACCAGGAGCTGTTGCTCCAGGACCTGGGGCTGTGTTATTGTCCCTCATCCCAACCAACGGGTTTAACAAACACAGAACGACTCCGGGAGTTCACACGAGGTGATGAGGGATGGAAAAGCAGGAAACAGTGCTGTCCTGAGGAGATGGCTGTCTGTGGGAGGCTGGGCAGGGCGAGGGGGTGCAAATGGATCCCCCAGGCAGGGAGCTCCTTTCTGAGGCTGGGCCAGGGAAATCCAGCTCCACACGGAGCAGGTAGCTGGGAGCTCTTCAGAGGGGAGCCTGGGGCTCCGTCCACTGCTGTGCCAGGGCTCCATGCTCCTGGGAATTGCAGCTCCGTGTGCCAAGGAGCCAGGGCTCCATGCCCCTGGGAATTGCAGCTCCGTGTGCCAAGGAGCCAGGGCTCCATGCCCCTGGGAATTGCAGCTCCATGCACCAAGGTTATCAGAGCTCCATGCCCCTGGGAATTTCAGCTCCGTGTGCCAAGGAGCCAGGGCTCCATGCTCCTGGGAAGTGCAGCTCCGTGTGCCAAGGAGCCAGGGCTCCATGCACCCGGGTATTTGGGCTCTGTGCATGAAGTGCCAGACAGTTTCTACCCTTTGCCTCCTGCTGTGGTTTCCTGAAGTGCTGGTGTGGGATGTGGCAGGTGCCCTCTGACACACCAGGGGTATTGATGCCTCGTGTCCTGAAGTACCAGACCTTCCAGGGGGAGCTGGTGGGTCTGGGATAGCTCCATGTCTGGAGTATCAGACCTCATTGCACTGGGAATTTGGGGTTCTGTGCATGGGAATACCAGAGCTCCATGTGTCCAGGGGGGCGATGCTCCATTCTCCAGCATACCAGAGCTCCAAATACTGGGGCGACTGGTGCTCAATGCTCCAGGATACCAGAGCTCCACACTCTGGAATACCAGAACTCCAAATACCGGGGGAACTGGAGCTCAATGCTCCAGGATACCGGAACTCCACACTCTGGAGTACTGGAACTCCAAATACTGGGGGACGGATGCTCCACACTCCGGGGTACCGGAACTCTGAATACCGGGGGGACTGGCACTCAATGTCCCGGGATACTGGAACTCCAAATACTGGGGGGATGGATGTTCCACACTCTGGGGTACCGGAACTCCAAATACCGGGGGAACTGGGGCTCCAATGTCCCGGGATACCAGAGCTCCAAATACCGGGGGAACTGGGGCTCAATGCCCCGGGATACCGGAACTCCGAATAGCGGGGGGACTGGCGCTCAATGCTCCAGGATACCGGAGCTCCAAACACCGGGGGCACAGCCGCTCCATGTCCCGCGGTACCACAGCCCCGCTCCCCGGGGCGCTGCCGCTGCCCGCCCAGGTGCCCGGCCGCTGCGGTGCCGCCCCGGGCGGGCGGAGCCGCCCCGGTCCCGTCCCTCCCGTCCCTCCCGGAGCTGCGGCGGCTGCGCACGGCGGGGCCGCCATGAGCGACGAGCGGCTGCGGGCGGTGCGCGACCGCGTCCGGCCCTTCCCGGACTTCCCGGAGCCCGGCGTGCTGTTCCGGTGCGGCCGGGACGGGCATGGGAACGGGAACGGGATGGAGATGGGGCGAGGATGGGGACGGGGACGGGGATGGGATCGCGGAGGGAACCGGGGCCGAGCTTGGAGCCGGAACTGGGGTTGGAACCAGGACAGGGGATGGGAATGGGGCTGGGGATGGAGGCAGGGCTGGAACTGGGGATGGAACCGGGACAGGGGATGGGAATGGGGCCGGGGATGGAGGCAGGGCTGGAACTGGGGATGGGATCAGGCCCGGGGATGGGAATGGGGCCGGGGATGGAGGCAGGGCTGGAACTGGGAATGGGATTGGGACTGGAGCCGGGCTGGGGACTCGCTGACAGCTCCTGTCGCTGCTGCCCATCCCTGGCCCTGGCAGCACCAGGCAGGAGCCTCCCCTGGGCTCAGGAGCCTCCCCTGGGCTCAGGAGCCTCCCCTGGGATCAGGAGCTGAGCGTTTCCAGAGCTATTCCCTCACCCCCTGCCCTCCCTCCCTCCCTGCAGTGATATCAGCCCCTTGCTGAAGGATCCTGTGGCCTTCAGGACTTTGATTGATCTTCTGGAGGATCATGTGAGGGCGTCTTTCCCGAAAATCGACTTCATTGTGGGTGAGTGTTGGTTGAACAGCCCCGAGGCCAGGGCACAGCAGTGTGTCCCGGGTGGGGAGTGTGGGGTGGCCCTTGGGCAATGTTGTAGCCCTTGGACACGAAAATCACCCGAACATTGGCCTCTGCCACGTGGTAGCACCAGGACAGTTTCTACCCTTTGCCTCCTGCTGTGGTTTCCTGAAGTGCTGGTGTGGGATGTGGCAGGTGCCCTCTGACACTTCTGTGCCAGTTGCATAGTTCATTGTTAAAAAGGAGGGGACACGCAGAGCCTGGCGTGCCCGCAGTGTCCCCACACCATCCCCAGGGCAGGCAGACCCTGTCCCAGCTGGTTTTCCTCAGGGAGCCTTTCCAGGCTGGCACAAATGGCCTTGGTGGCCAGAACACCTCAGCTCACCTGGCAGAGTGCTGAGGAAGGCAGAGCTTGGGCTGGGCCCCAGCCAGAGGGGCACAGAGCACACCTGGCCCAGGTGAGATGAGTGAAGTGTGCCCAGAGGGGCAGAGTCCCTGCTCATGTGGCTGGACTGATACCAGGGCCCTGCTGGCTTTATCTCGAAGGGAAAGGGTCACAGGGGAGGGAAATGGGCTCTTGGGGCCAGCAGCAGCACGTGGGGGTGAGAACAGGAGTGTGGGCTGTGTTTTCAACCCTCAGAAGTGACTTGGAGAGAAACTGGAGGATAAAACAGGGGGGTTGTGCCAAGACCCTTCGCCAGTGAAATGGCTCTGATCTGAGTGATGGGACAAGAGGAAAAGGCCTCAAGTTGCACCTGAGGGGGTTTAGGTTGGATATGAGGGAAAATTAATTCACCGAGAGGGGGATCAGGTGTTGGGACAGGCTGCCCGGGGCAGTAGTGGAGTCACCATTCCAAAAAATACGCGGATGTAGCACTCGGGAACGTGGCTCAGTGCTGGCCTTGCCTGGGAAATGGTTGGACTTGATGGTCTTGGAGGGCTTTTCCAAGGTGAACGATTCCCTGATTGCCTGGTTCCTGCTGTGCCCCCAGGCCTGGACTCCCGGGGGTTCCTCATCGGGACCCCGCTGGCGCAGAGGTTGGGCATCGGCTTCGTGCCCGTGCGGAAGAAGGGGAAGCTGCCCGGGGCCACCGAGTCCATCTCCTACAGCCTGGAATACAGCAAGGCAAGGCCTGGGAGCAGCAGGGGCTCACACTGGGGGGGCTAAACCTGTGGGGAGGGGGTCCCAGGCTGGGTTCCGACGCCGTGGATTATCTGGCACGAGCCCCGCGAGCGGCGCCGAGCCGCGGTCGCCCATCGGTGCCCACGGGGGATGTTTGGTGCTGTGCCGTGATTCTTCTCAGGGGGTTGGTGCTCAGACTTGGTGCTAAATGGCTTTCTTTGGCTTGAATTCAGGGGCATGGCCACGGAGAGGGTCCCCCACCCTGGCAGTAAGTGCTGTAAGTCAGAGCTGTCCCGCATGGCTTCCCCCATCCCGCCCCGTAACCCGCGGCTGCTCCGGGGGCTGAGCCTCAGCCTGTGCTGCTCCCACTAGGAACTAACAGCAGCAGAACCCCCAAAGCCAGGCCTAAGCCACGAGGATTGGCTGGGCCAACCGAGCTCGTGTGACACATGCAAACAGGTGCCAGTTCGGGTCTGGCTCTAGGCAGAGCTCCCCAGTGCGTGACAGGAGATTCTCCTCACTGGAGAGCTGCTCTGGGATAGGATTCCACCATAACCCATACGATGAAAGTTCAGGATCTTGGTGTGCCGGAGGGTTGGCCCAGCAATCCCCTCCCTGCTCTGTGTTCCCGTGGCGCTCCCCTGCAGCTGGGATTTGTGGCGTTTTGGGGATTTTAGGTGCTGAGTGTTTATTTAGGCTGATGTCGCTGAGGACTTGTCTGTGTTCCAGCATGAGCCAGCAGCTCGTGAGGGGCTTCTCTCCAAGGCCACACTAACACAAAGCTGCTCTGTGCTCCCTGCAGGCTGAGCTGGAAATCCAGAGCGATGCTGTGGAGCCAGGACAGAAAGTGGTGGTTGTGGATGACCTGCTGGCAACTGGAGGTGAGGGAAGCACGCGTGACCCTGTACGCCTGTGTGCATGGAATGGCTGGGTGGGATAAATCCCATCCTGTCCCACCCCTGCCATGGGCAGGGACACCTTCCACTGGCCCAGGCTGCTCCAAGCCCCGTCCAGCCTGGCTTTGGGCACTGCCAGGGGTGTCCACACCTCTCTGGTGCCCTCAGCCCGGCAGCAGCAGGGCTCTGTGAGCTGGAGCTGCCCCTGGAGTGAGGATGTTTCTGCTCCCCTCCACAGGTACCATGCGTGCTGCCTGCGAGCTGCTGAAGAGGCTGAAGGCTGAAATCCTGGAGTGCCTGGTGATCATAGAGTTAAAAGCCCTGAAAGGGTCAGAAAAGCTGAATGCCATCCCTTTCCACTCCCTGCTGCAGTATGACTGAGGAGCAGCAGCGAGGAGGGAGCACTGGGAACAAATCTGGGGCTTTAGCAGTGACTCTGGCTGTCACAAGGGGGTGGGGAAGGGGGTTAAACACAGGTTTGGAGCATGGCCAGATGCTCTTCAATCCTAAATGTCCCAAGCACTGTGTTGAGTGTAATGATCCCTTTTGGAGTTCATCCTTTCAGGAAGGAACAGGCAGATTGGCTGGGGGGGATGGAGACCAAGATGCAGCTTCTCTGAACCTGTGGTTTTTAAGAGACCAAAGTGACAAAATGGCTGCTGAGGCAGGAGAGCTCTGACAGGGCACCAGCGTTCCCTGGCCTGGGCTGTCAGCCTCCAAGGAAGCTGCTAAAAAATTCCCAAAGAAACACAGGAGATGGGCAAAAAGCAATTATTTCTGTACGGGACAAATCCTGCTGTGTTTGACCTCGGGATGGGCTGGCTGCTCTGTGCTGTCACTCACAGCAGAACAAGCTGCTCTTAACACCAGGCTGTGCTTGTTCAGGAGAGTGAAGTGCCTGCTGTGCCCTTAACTCAGGTTGGTGCTGCTGTGGGACGAGCCCAGTGGGTGTTTTCCTTCCCTGGAGACCACAGGCACCTTTTGTTCAGCAGAATTCCCCATCTCCTGCACCACATCCCACTCCTGTGCTGCTGCTCCCCCTCTCTGGGCTGTTCTGGGCCATCAGGCTGCTGCCAGCTCAGAGCCTGCCCTGGAGGGGGTTTGGTGCCAGGTGAGGGCACAGGGGAGGTGTGGCAGTGGTCTCAGGTGTGTGACGGGGGCCTGGAGAAGCTTCCTCCAGCACGGTGCAGTTGGTCACAGCTAAATCCCTGTGTGCCAAAACTTCCACGAGCCTGAAACCATCAGGGACTGTGTCCCTGGCCCAGCAGGGACTGGACTCATGGGTAAAATAAATATTGATGTATTTTTATATTTCCTGAGCTGTCTCGGAGCTGTTCTTGCAGCGGCTGAAGGCGTGGATGACCCTTGGCAGTGTCTCCCTGCAGCCCTGGCTGGTCAGTGGGGCAGGGCTGTGGTGTGAGCTCTCCCTCATCCCCCAAATGCCTGGAATTGTTTTCCAGGGAGCATTCAGGCACCTGTTCTTTACTTTGCACCCACCTCTGGCTGGAGAGGCTTGGTCAGCTCAGCTCCCCTTCCCCATCCAGCACCTGGGGCCACCTCCCAGCCAGCCCTTCCACTTGGAAGGGCCATTCCAGCCATTTTCACCCCCTTTTCCTGAAAAGCCCCCTCAGTGCTGCTCAGTTTACCCTGAGGAACACAATTCCCTGGGGCCCAGCCTGCCCCAGAGCCCCCGGGGAGCCAGGGCAGCACCTCACAGGCTTGGCACCAGGAGAGGGTCCCGGCTGCGGGGGAGAAGGGAAAATCAATTCCAGCCCAGAGAGCCGTGGAAAGCAGCTGCGTGCCGGGGAAGCAGCGTCAGCCCTGCCAGTGCCAGCAGGTGACATCAGGGAACGTGGGGACGGTGCCTTGGCCCTGGCTGGGCTGCCAGCAGCCCCTGATGTCATTTGCTTGGAGAGACGAGGCTGGGCAGGGGCAGCTTCCAGGTGGGAGAAGGGTTTTGTCCCGAGGAGCAGAACGGGAGCTCGCTGGGAGCTCTCCTGGGAGTGTGTGTGGCTGCCAGGCTGATTCCAGCTCTTTTCCAGTCCTGCTCCTCCTCTCCAGCTGCTGCAATCCAGCTCCTTCCCACCACGGTTGAGGTCCCTGAGCGTGGCTGAGAGCCCAGACTGCCCCAGGAGCCCCCAGCCTCACACCCAGGAGTCCCCCCAGCCTCACACCCAGCCCCTGGGTTGGGTTTAATCCCTTCTCCTCCCTGGAAACTGGGCACGCTCCTGCCAGCAGTGCCGGCCAGCTGGGCTGCACAGGCAAGCACGGGCCTGGAGGAGGAGGAGGAGGGCTCTTGCTCCCTCAGGACACACTGTGGGATCTCAGATGCTGCCAGACTCCAGCCCAGCACTTGAGGTGGGGAATCTGCCCAGGAGCAGCGTGGGATGAAGGGATGAGTGAGTCCCCTGTCTCTGCAGGTCCCTGGTGTCCCCAGCTCCAGGCTGGCTTGGGGAGCAGTGTGAGGAGTGCCCGACATGGCTCTGGGCAGCTCCCACCCCTCCCCTGCGCCCACACCTGGGCGCAGTGCCAGCCCAGCACCTCTGCAGCCATCCTCACCCTCTTTGTCCCTCTTCCCAAGCCACTTCAGCTGAGTGGCCTGGGATTTCCCCTGGGAAAAACCAACCCCGGATCCCTGTCAGCCCTGCGCCTGCAGCAGCTGCTCCCCTAACCCCATTTACAAAAGCTGCATTCAGCTCCCTGCGAAGCCACGCTCACTTTTTCCAGTGAGTTTTTCTCCAGGAGCTGGATGAGGAGCCAGCCCTTCCCGGCGCCGATTGCCATGGAGAGCCACGAGACAGGCAGCGAGGAAGAGCACTGGCTTAACACAAGTCAACTATATTTAAAACATTTAATACAAATGTGTTTTGACAAGTCCTGCAGTTGTTTCCAGTGGGGACTGGAAGATGCGTTTTCCCTCCCTTAAAAACGGAACGAGGCCCGAAGCTCCAGAAACATCAATTTGGGACTTTTCCTCTCACTCCTTCCTGCCTGTCACCCTCTCAGCCTGCCCTGTTCTGCCCTCACCCCACCAGCACCCAGTTAATGGAAGAAAACTCTGAAATTGGACCTTCAGGAGACCCCTCAAGCATTGAACCTTCAGGAGAACCAGGAAAAGGAGAAGAAAAAGTTCCTCAGGTTAGGTTGCTTTCACCACCACCCCAGGACACAGCATTGCTCCAGGACTAGGGGACCCACAATCCTCACAGCTCCCACCACAGGAATTAGTTAAATTAAGGCGTTTTGCCCTTCCTCAGCCACCCGAGGACGAGCCTCCCTCCAGCCCACCCCAGAACCCAGAGCGCCGTCGGGATCTGCTACATTTCCAGGAGATTGCACAGAAAAAAACCCCGACCCCGAGGGGCTCAGAGGGCTCCGGCCTCCTTGGCCGCCTTGTTGAGCCTCTCGGTGACGAGGCCCAGGTCCATCTCTTTGTCCAGCTTGACGTAGGTGTCCGTCCTGAGCGCGTGGACGCCCACCCAGTCGGGCAGCAGCTCCGCGAAGAGCCGCACGTGTTTCTCCATCTCACCTGCGGCCGGGAGCGCGGCGGGGTCAGCGCCCGGCAGCCCCTTCCTCCCCCGGAGATCCCCCCCTCCGCCGAAATTCCTACCTGGCGCCCCCAGCTCGGGGCAGCTGTCGGCCAGGCGGGCGCAGAGCAGCTCCATGCCGAGCGCCGGCTTCTTCTCGGCCACGAAGACGCCGCGCAGGAGGCGCGCCATGGCCGGCAGCCGCGCCAGCCGCGCCGCCCGCTCCTCCTGCCGCGCGTCCCGCGTCAGCAGCGCCGCCAGCCGCCGCGCCTCCTTCGCCCGCACCTGCGCCGGGCACACCGTGAGCACGGGCGGCGCCCCCCCGGGGCACGGGCAGCGCCCCCAGCCCCGCGCGTGGCCCGGCACGGGGTGACTCACCCGCTCCAGCAGCCCCTGGGACACCCCTCTGAGCGCGCCGGAGGGGCTGGCAGGGGACGGCGCTTTGGAAGGCGACGGCTCCCCCGCGCTGGCTTCGGCCGTTCTCAGGGCCAGGTTGGCAAGAGCTTTTTCCATCTGCTCATGTGGAAGAGGGAGGAGGAGTTGGGTTACAGTTCAGGCTGGAGGAAGGAGAAGTTTCCCCTCTGCCGCCCCCGCCGTCACCCGGCAGCCCAGTGATCCCAGCCCAGTGATGCTGATCCATCCTGCCTGCACGGAGGAGTCTGGAGGGCTTCATGGAATCATGGGAAAGGACCTGGAAGCTCTTCTCATCTGCAGCCCCCTGCCATGGGCAGGGACACCTTCCACTGGCCCAGGCTGCTCCAAGCCCCATCCAACCTGGCCTTGGGCACTGCCAGGGATGCAGGGGCAGCCCCAGCTGCTCTGGGCACCTGTGCCAGGGAGGAATTCTGTCCCATCTAACCCTGCCCTCTGGCAGCGGGAAGCCACCCACACCTTCCAGAGGTGGCACAGACAGAGCCATCCCCTGGCCCTGGCTCACCTTGGGGCTCAGCATGCCCCGGGCCGTGCTCAGCACCTCCTGGGCCGTGCTCAGCCTGTCCTCCCGCGGCGGCCGCGGCAGCTCCGCGGGGCTGATGTCCGGCACCTCATCCACGTTGAAGCGGGGATGCCAGCGGGTCAGCTTCTCCTCTGGCACCACCATGGGAGGGCTGAGGGCGGCCAGGAATGCCTGGGGAGGGGCGAGAGCTGTGTCACGGCACCAGGAACGGGGAGGCAGCCGCTGCCCCGCGCTCCCAGCACGGCTTGGTGCCGCAGGCAGCGAACTCAGGGCTCATCTCCGAGAGGAACCTCCATGTCCTTTGGCCTGGATGGCACCAGTGACAACCCCAGGGCAGGGGGTGCCAGGCGCCCCTCACCTTGTGGTGCTCCCTGACGATGTTGACCAGGTTGCGGTGGAATTCCCTCCGGCGCTCCAGCAGCCGCGACGCCGACAGGTGCGGGCGCCCGTCCACCTTCTCCTCTGCCAGGAGGGACACGAGCGTCACCCACAGCACCCAGCGGGGCACAAACCACGGCAGCCTCAGGAAGGACAGGCCCAGAGCCCTGCCACGGAGCTCAGTCGCTGCATGGACGTTCTCCCTCTTGTCCCAAATTGTTTCCCACTTGCAGCCCGCTCAGGGATCCATTTAATGGCCCAAGCAGAAAGCATCCCTCTGGATTCAGGGATTCAGTGCCCCAGGTCTAGAGCACCCCAAAAGCATCCATACCTTCCCCCAGGACTGGCTCCAGCGTGAGCTGATACTCAGACTTCTTCCCTCCGCTGCCGAAGGTGGGGACGTTCTTCTCCTGGCGCAGCCGGTACGAGCCGGGATACACAGCCTTGATCTGCCCCAAGTGCTGCTCCTCAAACTGCCTGCGACAGCGCCACAAAGGTTGGGGACCCCCAGAGCTTCGGCCGGGACCCCGAGAGGGGCTGCCGGGACCCCGAAAGGGGCCAGCTCACCTGCGCATCATGTCCTGCACGCCCTGCTTGACCTTGGCGAAGGTGACGGTCTCGGCGCGGTTGAAGAGCATGCCGGCGATGGTGTCCAGGCTGCGGAACATCTCTGCCAGCACCCGGAACTTGTAGGGCAGCGTCAGCCCCGGGGGCAGCTCCTGGGCCAGCGTGTGGAACCGCTGGTACGCCGGGGGCTTCTGGCTGCGGGGAAGGACAGGACGGGGTCAGGGCCCTGCTGCTGGCGCGGTGCCCACCTGCCACCCCCGTCCCAAAGCCCTTCTCTGGGGGGGTACTGGGGTCACGCCACCTGTGACGTTGGTGTCACAGCGCTCAGAGCCACCACAGCCCTCAGACCCGCACAGAACCACTTCAGGGCGGTGGCAGCCCCCTCAGATCCCCCCTGCGGCTGCTCCTCACCCGGTCTCTGCCGCAGGAGGTGCCACCGCGGTGTCCCCGGCCCCGCTGGCCGCTCTCCTCTGCCGGACCCGCAGCTCCAGCTCTCGCACGCGCTCCAGGCGGCTCTGCAGCTCCCTGCTGGTCCCGCTGGGGACACGGGGGACCTGGCCCGGCACCTTCATCCTCTGCAGGCGGCCCTGCAGCTCGGCCACGTCCTCCTGGGCGGAGAGGGGACACGGGGTCAGAGCGGGACACGCGGCACCAAATCCAGGCGCGCCGGGAGTGGAGCCGGGATCAGCCCGTACCCGCTGCAGGCGCCGGGCCGGCCCCGGGGCGGCCGGGCCGGGCTCTGGCTCCGTGTCCTGCCCACGGCACGGGGAGCCGCTGCTGCTGGCCGGGGGGGACACGGCCGGGTCCCCTGAGAGCGGTGTCGGGGGTCGAGGAGTGGCCAGAGGCGAGGAGCTGGTGGCCTGCAAGAGAGAGGAGAGTTAGGGACTGTCCGGGGAACCCACCCGCCCGGATCCCTTCCCCTGCGCCCCCCAAAGGCTTGCAGGGCAGGGGGAGCCGTAGAGGGGTCTGCATGGGGGCAGGGGGCAAGCCCGGGGGGCAGGGGGGGCTGAAGGGGGCGAGTTTTGGGGCTCGTGCACTTGGGGCAGGGTGAGTCCGGGCGAGGGGGGAATTGTGAATCAGGGGAAGGAGAGGCACGGTCGGGGGGTCCTGCACGGGGAAAAGGGGTCGAGCGCTTGCGGGGCTGTTGTTTTATGGTTCCACACGCGCCCATCCGCTCCCCCACCCCTTTATCCTCCCCCAGCCCATTCCAGGGCCGCATCCCAGAGCGAGCGGCGCATCCCCGACCCCACCACGTCCCTACCGCTTCCGGAGACCCCGGCTGCGCATCCCGGGGCAGCTCCAGCCTCTTCCGCGCCGACTTCCCGCTCGGTTCTCCGAGCCGGGCCCCGACCGGCGACCCCGCTTCCATCTCCCGGCGGCTCCGCTTCCTGCCCGCCAGGCCCCGCAGGGCCGGGGAGCCCCCGCGGGCCGGGGTGCGCGGCGAGCCGGGCAGCGGCAGCGAGGGGCCGCTGAGCCCCGCCGGGACACCATCCTCCTCCTCCTCCCGGTGCACCGGGGGACCGGCGGGGGCGGCCTTGAGGAGGCGGCCGCCGCTGCGCTTGGCCGGGGCTCGGGTGGTCGCTTTTGTCTGGCCGAAGAAGTCGGTGAGGCGGAGCTGGGCCATGGCCGCGGTCCCTGTCCCGGTTCCGATCCCGGTTCCGGTTCCGATCCCGATCCCGATCCCGGTCCCGGTCCCGCTCCCAGGAACACGTGCGGCCGCTCCCGCGCGCTTCTCTCTTGGCGGGAGCCCGCGCGCCCAGGCCCCGCCCACCGGGGGGCGGGCGGCGGTCACGTGAGACGGGTTTGGCGCCACTCGGCTCTTAAAGGGGCCGCACCCCCCGGAGCGGTGCTGCACGTGGGGGACCGGGGGGGCCGGGACAGCCCAGAGGGGACCGGGACAGCTCCGGGGAACGGGGGGGCTCTGGCCTCGCTGGGTCAGGGACCAACCGGTGCGCCGTGGGCAGAAATGGAGGTTGCCCATTCCGGCTGCAGCCAGTGGGGCAAAAGCCGGGAATTTCCATGGGAATGCTGCTGGTGGTCACCCCCTCACTGCTCTTCCCAGTGCGCGTGGGGCCGAGCCCTGATGGCTTCCACCGGGAGCCCCATGGTGGCGTGGGGACGAGGGGCTGAGTTGTGCCCCTGCCCGCCATTCCCTGCCCGCTGCTGTTGGCAGTGCCCGGAACTGGGAGAAGCCTCTGGGCCATCGCTGCCGGCCCAGGCACTCAGGCCGTGCCCGCAGCACTTTAGGGAGCCTCACGGGTCCCCCATCCCTCGTAAACCCTGAGCGAGGCCGGCAGAGTGCGGCAGGGCAGGGCTGAGTGCGCAGGGCCGCGCCGAGGCGGGCAGGGCAGGGCTCTGGGGTGCCATTCCCGGTGCCCATTCGCTTCCACGGCCTCCGCTCCTGCCTGCGGCTGCTCGGGGCTGCTGCGGGTGCCTGCACCACCCTTTCCTGGATCCCGGCTGGCCGGGGGCACAGTGGGGTGTGGGCAGGGGTGATTCCCATCTCCAGATCTCGTGGGCACGGCGTTAGTGATGAACTTCACCTCTCTGAGATGACGAGCGTTTCATTTACACCAGCAGCTCCCTCCGGATCCCAGTGCTGGGGGTGCACGCAGCTGAGCCCCCGTGATGAGGATGCTCCCACAGGGGCTGCGCCCACTGAACCCAGGGATCCAAACATGGGGAGCCATCAGCTCATCCTGGCCGGGCTGTGCCCGCTGAATCCATGGATCCAAACATGGGGAGCCATCAGCTCATCCTGGCCGGGCTGTGCCCGCTGAATCCATGGATCCAAACATGGGGAGCCATCAGCTCATCCTGGCCGGGCTGTGCCCGCTGAATCCATGGATCCACACTGGGAGCCATCAGCCCATCCTGCTTTGGGGGTTGTGGGTGGGCAGGGGTGCCTGGATGGCTGGGGCTTGGGCGGGCACATTTGGGGTGGGGAGAAGAGGCCCTGGAATTCCGGAGGGAGCCCAGAAGAGAGTGGGGAGCAGTCCAGCCGTGTGCCAGTTTATGAACCGTGTTGGGAAAACAAGCACAGGGAAGCCAAGGAATGTGGGGAATTTCGTGGGCCAGTGGTTCCTGTTGCAGGCTGGTGGTTACCAGCACTGCCAGGTGTCACCGGCCACACTGCCCGTGCCACCAGCTGTGCCTGGCACCTTCCCTCCGGGATTTGGGTTGGGATTTGGGACTGAGACAGCCCAGCCCCAGATGTGACCCCAATTCCCCACACCTGGGCTCCAGTGGCATGGGGGGTGGGCCTGCACCTGGCTCTGCAGTGGGCACCGGGCTCTGGGAATGTGGGACTGTGGGTCCAGCTCCAGGAGCATGGGGTGATTCCCCAGTGCCAGGGATCATGGAGCCAGCTCCCGGTGATTCCCTGGTGCCCGGGACACAGCACCCAGCTCCAGGAAAACAGAATGATTCCCCGGTGCCAGGGACACAGCACCCAGCTCCAGGAAGACAGAATGATTCCCCGGTGCCAGGGACACAGCGCCCAGCTCCAGGGCTGCACATCAACCCCTCCCAAGCTCCCCACTCCCTGCAGCAGCTCTCAACCCTGGTATCAACAACAAACACTCAACAAAAACAACTTCCAGCTTTTCCGTTTCATTTGGGGACTAAATAAACACGAAGCACATCTACTTATCTTCCTTTCCTTTTTTCCTTTTTATTTTTCAGTCGATATTTTTTTTTTTCCCCCGACCGCAAAGAGCGGGACCGGGGGGGCTGCGGGGCCGGGGCAGAGCCCGCACAACTCGGTCGGTGGCGGGCTCGGTGTCGGTGGCGGGCTCGGTGCCGGCGGGCGGCGCTGGGGCCGCGCCGGCCCCGCGGGTGGGGGGCGGGCGGTGCCGCTTTATAAAGCGGCGGGCGCGGGGCGGGGGCAGCGCCGCGGAGCGCCGCGGGACCGGGCACGGCAGCGGCACCGGGGCCTGCCCAGCCCAGCCCCGGCGGAGCGGCTCGGGCCGGGCCCCCCCGCCGCGGCGGGATGAACCGGCGGGGGCTCTGCCAGGGGCTCTACTGGCTGCTGCTGCCGCTCGCCCTGCTGGCCGGTGAGTGCGGGGTCCCCCGGGGCTGCGACCCCCGCCCCTGGGGAGGGTGGCTCGGGGTGCGCCCCGGGGCTGTCGCCGGTGGCCGGTGGCCGCGGGGGCTCCCCCGGCACGTGGGGCGAGGGGCGAGCGGGTCCCGGCGCGCAGGAGCCGGGGCCGGGGTCCCGGAGCCGCCGGTGGCTCCGGGGGTCGGTGCCGGGACGGGCGGTCCCCCCGCGGGCTCCACCCGTGACCGAGCCCGGTCGCGGGGAGCGCTGCCGCTCTCTCCGGTGTGTGCGTGTCCCCTCCCGTCCCCCCAGAGCCGGGGGCTGTCCGGGGTGCAGGTGGCCCGGCTGGCTCACAGCGCGGCCGCCGTGCTGCGGGGCGACGAGGCTGCTCCGGCCGGGTGGGCGATGCCCGGGGGCGGCCGGCGCCCACCCTGGATCCCGGCAAGCGGAGTGCCCACCCCAGCCGCTGTGGCTCTGCGGTCCCCAGGCTGCCACCAGCCCGTTCCCGGCACCGCCGGCCTTTGATGGCAGATGTGCCACCCACCGAGGCGACCGGCTGGCCACCGGCCTGGAAAATCCCCGTGTCCCGGGACGCGCGGCGCAAGAATCGGCTCTTTGAAGCCCGCCTGCTCCGGAGCCTCTTCGGGGACGCTGCGTTTGCGTAGACGCAAAGGAAAAAACCTCTTTATAGCGAGGATTGTTCCGGGGGCTCCCGGTGCCGGGCCGGGGCTGTTTGCCACCGACACCGGGCTCGCACCGGCCGTGCGGGGGGCCCGAGCCCCGGGAAGCTCTGCCGCGGCTTTTGGGGTGGCCCTAGAAGGACTTTTGGGAAACTGTCACCTGGAGAGAGAGGGACGCGCTGCCGGCCGAGGGAGGCGCGTCCAGCCGAGCAGCCGGGTTCCCGGCCGCCTTTTGGGGAGCGGGGTTGGGTTTCGGGGTGCTGGCAGCGGGCGCAGCCTCGCTGGCGGAGGAAGTCGGTGACTCCTGAAAAAGCTGCTTTTCCTTTGGTTTGCTGGGGCAGTGACTCAGAGCATCGCGCAGGATGTCAGGAGGTTAATTATAACCCAGCCCAGCGCGGGGCTGGCCCGGGGGGCTGCGCTGCCCGGGCCGGGGCGCGGGAGCTGCCGGGTGCATCCCATGGGTGCCCGGGGCGACACGTGGCCTCCGGGCCAGCCTCCCGCGGGGCCCTCCTGCTCCAAAAAATGCTGATTTGCCCCCAAATCCTGCCCGCCTTGCTTGCCTCTGCCCCCAGCTCCGGCACGGGATATGCTGGGGACCGCCGGTCCCCCAGAGCTGGGGACACTGGTGGCCTTGCTGTCCCCCCCCCCCCCCCCCCCCCACAATTCCGAGCTTGGAGGTGGCTCGTTTAAATTTGGGGCCCCGCTTGGGCGGGGACTCCGTCCTGCTCCGGCTGATTGGCGAGAGGGGGTGACTCAGCAGCGCCCGGGGGTCCCGCAGGAGCGCCCGGGGGAAACTGAGGCACGGGGAGGGGGGGGGGTGTGCGGCTCGTCCCGCTGCACCTGGGTGGGAGGGTTTGCCCCGCAGCACCTCCCGCCTGCGGCCCTTCCTTCCCTGGCAGCCTGGCTCTCCCCGAACGTCCGGAGGATGTTTGCTCGCGGCTCCCGGCCGGCCGGCTCGGGGCAGCCCCCGGCTTCGCTCGGCTGGCACAGCCCTGGGGGGGTCCCCACCTCGGCTCCGTCCTTCCTGCTGCGATTCTGGGGTGCTGGAGCCGCTGTGGGGGGCACAGCACACCCCCCCCAAGGGGGGACCGGGCACCCCCAGTGCCACTCGTGGCCACGCTGAGCCGTGGCTCCCTGGGGAGGGGTGAGGGGTGAGGCTGGCACCCCCTCCCTGGGGCTGCGGTGCCCCCCGAACCCCCTGGGGTGGGGACACAGCCCCCCCCCGGCCGGGCAGGGTGCTGGGGGGGTCCCTGGGGGTCCCGGGTGCCACGGGGCTGGAGCCCAGCCGGGTGCCAGCGTGGGCTGCAGCAGCTGCCTCCTGCGGTCAGGTGCTTTTTATAAAACCCAGGGAAATAAAATAGAGGAGGAAAGGAAAAAAAAAAACCTATTTTAAAAAATAAAAAAAAAAAAAAAGCGAGCAGAGCCACCGCTGTCTCCAAGAGCAATAACTGCTGCTTCCTCCCGGCCGCAGGGGGAGGGGATGGAGGAGAGGATGGGATGGGATGGGATGAGAGGATAGGATGGGATGGAGGTGCAGGACCCAGGTGCCCAGGACTGAGCCCCCAGAGCCCCAGCGAGGTGGGGGACACCGTGAGGGGCTCCCCAGGGGAGCAGCGGGTCCCCTTTGGGTGAGGACAGCAGGGTTTGGGCACCGCTGGCGCTGCCATGTGGCAGCCACGGTCCTGGCCCCACCGGGAATGTTGGTGGCCCTGGGAATGCGTGTCCTCGGATGTCCCCGTGCTGAGCCTGTGGCACGGGCTGTGCCCTCCTGGCGGGTGCCAGGGCAGGGGTGTCCCTGACACTTGTCCCCTGAGCTCCCTGTCCTGGGTTTGCCAGGCCTGGCACCCGGCCCGGAGCCCTCCTGGGGCATCTCCTGCGGCATTCCCAGGAGCAGGGTCGGGAGCTGGCGGGATGAGCTTTCCACCAAAACAGGATATGGAGGGTGAGCCGCTGGGGCTGCTCCTTCCTGGAAAGAGGGGCTGGCGCTGGGAATGTGCCACTGGCCAGCTCTGCGTGCCCGAGGGCTTGGCACTTTGGGGCTGCTGGGATTTTGGGACAGGGAGAGCTGCAGTGACGGGATTTTGGGACTGGGAGAGCCACACCGATGGGATTTTGGGATGAGGCCTCTGGATTCCTCACCCCTCCTCTGGTTTGCAGCCGGCGGGTGCAGAGTCCAGTCCTGGGAGCAAAGTGACACCTTGGGGACCCTGTCAGGGTCCCTGGGGTGCCCAGCTGGGGCTGCTGACCCGGCAGGCAGCTTGGCAGAGCTGCTCCAGCAGCAGGTAACGGGCCGTGTGAGGGAGCAGGGCAGGGAATTAAAGAGCTCTGCTAATTAATCCCGGCAGGGCAGCGGTGCCGAGCGCGGGGCGGATGCGGAGCGGTGCTGCAGGGCTGCTCTGGGGGGCTCCCCCAGCTCCGGGGGGTCTGGGGGTCCCCTTTCCCCATGCAGCTGGGAACGGATGCGTGCTGGGAGCTGCCTGGCTGTGGAACGGTGCCTGGTGAGCGGGGAGGGGGCTCTGTGCCAGACCCCTCTTCCCAGCCCAGAGCCCGGGAACGCTGCTGCCCACCCCTCCTGGCTGCCCCCGCTCTGCCAGGGGTGCCCGGTGACCCCAATCCCCTCCCACGGGGACATTCAATGACGGCTGGCGTGGAGGAAGCCCGGCACAGCCCTGCCGGCTCCCCGGCGCTGTCATTTATCCTCCTCCCGGCTCATTAGCGTCGTTAATATTCCACGTGCTGCCGGTGCCGGGGTGCTCCCGGCGGCGGGGGAGCTGCTCCGGGGTCACGGGGCCGGGCAGGCAGGAATCGGGGTGCCACCCCAGGATGGCTGGCTCGGGGGACAAGGCGGGCGCTCAGGGACGCAGCCGGGCTGCGGTGGGCGCTGCTGGCGTGGGGAGGGGGCTGCGGGTGCCGCGGAGCTGCTCCCAGCCGCGGCCGGCTGCCCAGGGCGGGTTTGCTCTCCGCACACGCCAAACTGGTTTTTCTGCCCGTGCCTGCGCTTTCCCCGCCGTCAGCAGCGCGGGGAACCGGTTCCCTGCGAGCGTGCAGGAGGAGCGCCCACGCACCGGGCACGGCGCGGCCGGGGGGTGCCGGGCCGGGCTCCCCAAACCGGGCTGTCACCTGCCACCGCCTCCTTTCCCTCATTTTCCATCCCGCCTGAAGCCACCCGGCGCTCCTGGGGGTTTCCCGAGGGGCGCGGGGGGAGCCCCCAGCCAGGGGGTGCTGGCGGTGCCGGTGGCACCGGTGCTGGGGTGGGCAGGCGGGTGCCCCCCGTGCCCAGCCGCGATCCCCGCTCCCGCTGGAGCTGCCAGCCGTGCCACCACGTGCCCTCGGTGCCGCCGGCGCCCCGGAGGTGGCCGTGGCAGGGCGGGGGGCTGGCGGTGTGTCACCGCGGGGCGGGTGGCGCTGGCGCGGCGGTGGCAGCCGGGGGACCCTGGCTGGCTCCCGCGGAAGCCGGAGCAGCGTCTCGCCCCCGTGCCGGGAAGGCTCCTCTCGGCTGGAATATTTGCTCCATGAGATCATGCTCTGCCGAAACGGCCAGGAGCCCTCGGCAGCGGCTGCGGGAGGTGGCGCGTCCCGGGGTCACCGCGGGGAGGTGGCCGCTGGTGGCGGTCCCCGTGTCCCCCAGCCCTGCTCGGGGCCGGGCCGTGCTCCGCGGGCTTGGGGACGCCTGGGGACCCCGCTGCAGGGCCGGAGCTGGTTCTAGCCCCGGCGTGGGCGCTCCCTGCGAGGGTGCCCCGCTGTCCCCGGGGCTGTGCCGTGTCCCCCCCGGCCGCTGTCCCTCTGCCCAGGATGTGCTGTCCCATTGAAACCTCGTAAACACAGGAAGGGCTGTGCCGGGCTGCGGTGCTGAGCACGTCCCTGACACCCGGCCGGGCCCCCCTCACCCCCCCTAGTCCCACGGGGTCAGGGCTGAGCCCCCCCCGTGTCACCCCCCTGTGTCACCCCCTTCCCAGGTGGGCTGCCAAGGGGGGCAGCTCCTGCCCTGGCTGTCACAGCCAGGGTCGCCAGCAGCAGTTCCCTGTGGCTGTCCCCTTCCTGGGCTGTCCCAGAGGAACCCCCGTGTCCCCCTGGTCTGCAGCAGAGGGGATCGGGGATGTGCTGGGACTGCCCGGAGCAGGGCACGGTGACAAAGCTCACTGCCCTGTCCCCAGGCGGGCACTGATCCCGGGGTGTCCCCCCCGGTGCTCCCATCCCCGCGGCCTCGGGGCTGCCCTGGGGGAGCTCCCAGCCCCTGCCGGGGCATGTGCTGCTGTCTGTCACTGTCACTGTGGTGACGGGAACGCCGAGTCCCCAGCCGGGGTGGCAGGTGCCCCGCCACGTCCCTGTCCCCATCCGTGTCCCCGTCCCTGCAGGGCGCTGGCTCAGCCCGGCTCCTCCGGTAGTTTGGTGCCCGCAAACAAGCTGTAATTTAGGTCTAAAAATAAGTGAGGGGGAAGGTGCCGAGCTGGTGGCACGCCCAGAGCAGGGCAGGTGCTGTGCCAGCCCTGGAGGGGTCACGGCTGAGGTCCCAGCCTGCCCACGGGGGTCCCTGCAGGGCTCAGCCTGGCTTGGTGGCCGTGATGTGGAAACGCTGCAGATTTTCCTCATGGCTCTTCTTCCCCTGTCACCTCTGGGACCTCTGGTGTCCCCTCCTTGTCACCCATGTGGGTCACCCGGAGTGGCACAGCCTGAGGTCCTGCCTGTGCCCCTCTTCCTGATGCCACTTTTTTGGGGCTTGACCCCCTGGCATCACCGAGGACCCCAGCACCACCTGGCATTTCGGGGTGCCTCTCTTCTGGGGATCCCCACGGTGGGTGGGGTGGGGTGGGGGTGCAGCTGTGAGCCCTCCCTGTGCCCGTCCCTGTCACTAACCCTGTCGCTGTGTCCCCAGCCTGCCTTTTCCGCTACAACGTCCTGTCCCTGGTGTACCTGCTCTTCCTGCTGCTCCTGCCCTGGTTCCCGGGGCCCTCCTCACGCTTTGCCACAGGTAAGGGGGTGCAGGGGTGCCACGGGGGAAGGTGGGCACCGAGGGAGCTGCCGCCCCCCTCCCGCGGGCACCTGGGCTGCGGTTTCACCCCGGTGGGCAGCGTGGCTCCGCGTGCAGCCTCTCTCTGTTAATTATAGCCCAGCAGGGTTATTAATAGCCCTCGTGCTCCACCAGGGCTGCTTTGCAGCCTCATTAACCAAAAACCTCAGGGCCGGGCTCTGTGGGCACACCACGAGCAGCCCCCCACCCTGCCCGGGCCACAGGGGTCACCCCCCACCCCCGGGCAGGTGCCCCTAGCCCCCCTGTGCCCACCCCGGCGCCTGGCACGGCCAGGGCTGAAAGCTTTGCCCTCTCAATATTTCACGGGCTCGCCCGGCCCCGGATCCCGGCCCTGCCGAGAGCCTTTGCCGGGATTTACAGGAAAAAACAAACGGAGGGAAAGCTGCTGGCCCGGGGCCACCCCCAGGGCAGCTGACAGCTGTGGTGGGCTCGCTGCCCACCCCACCCCTGGCCAGGAAAACGGGCACGGGGCCCAGAGAGCCGGCTGGGATGGGATGGAGGAGAGCTGGGATGGGGGCACGGCCGCAGCTGCTGGAAGGGCTGAGGGGGTTTGGAGTGGGGGGGGACCCCTGGAGCCCTCCCAAGGGACGTTCCAGCAGGGATGGGGATGCTGGAGCCCTCCCACGGGGTGTTCCGGCAGGGATGGGGCTGCTGACTGCACCCCAGGGTGGTCCCAGGCCAGCAGGGCCATGGAGGGTGGCCCTGGTTTGACTCTGGGGGTGCCCTCGGGCTGTGCTGGGTGAGGGCAAAGCCCTGGTGGGATCCCGACCCTGGGGCAGAGCCCTGGAATCTCTGGGCACAGTGCTCCCTTCCCAGCTCTTCCGAGGGTCCCTGCTGGGGTTACTGATGTCCTTGGCTGGTGGGTGACAGCTTTGCCCGTGTCACAGGTCACAGCAGCCGCATCCTCAGAGCTCTGCTGGGGATCAGCATCCTCTTCCTCCTCGCCCACCTGGTTTTCCAGATATGCCTGTACACGCTGCCCGTGCTGGACCAGCTGCTGGGGCCCAGCTGTGAGTAGGGGGTGCCCGTGCCCACCCTCACCCACCCACCCACAGCCCTGCTCCCAGGGCTCCCCTCAAGCTGGTGACGTGTGGGACCCATCCTGGGGGCTGCTGAGGCTCTGCAGGGTCCCGGCCACGTGCCACCTCTGGGGACATCCCGTGCCATGCCGGGGTGTCTGCTGGGTGCCACTGCACCGGCACAGAGCCCGTCCTGGATGGGAGTGCTCTCCCCGAGCTGGGGGTGCTCAGCCCCTGCCCACGCGGGGTCTGCCCCTCTCAGTGCCCCCTCCTCCCCACAGGCAGCTCCTGGGAGGTCCTTGCTCGGCACATTGGGGTCACCAGGTAAGGGCACCATCACCTGTGGGGCTGGGGGCTGGCAGTGGCTGGGAGGGGTCACCCCTGAGCCCTCTCCTGCCCCTCTGTCCCCCCAGGCTGGACTTGAGTGACATTCCCAACTCGGTGCGGCTGGTGGCACCCGACGTGGGCATCCTGCTGGTGTCGTCCCTGTCCTTGTGCCTGTGCCACCGCCTCGGCCCTGCCACCTCCAGAGGGAATTCCGAGTCCCTGGAGTCCTCTGAGTGGGTGAGAGCCACCCCCACTGCCGTGGAGACATCCCACCGCCCACATGCCACCGGGTCACCGCCAGCCTGTCTATGGCTGCTCCCTGTCCCTTCCCTGGGCACAGCTGGGCATGGGGACATCCCCAGTGGCGGGAGACCCAGTCCGGGGCAGTTTTGGCCAGCTTGGAGGGCTTGGTCACTGTCACACAGCTTAGGGTGACTCAGCCGTGGAGGAGGAGCGCCTGTGTTTGCTCTGGCGTTGCCACAGGGATTGTGGCAAACAGCTGGCACGGCGGGGTGGGCAGCTGTGGGGTGGGCAGTTATGGGGTGGGCATTTTAGGGTGGGCAGTTATGGGGTGGGGAGTTTAGGGTGGGCAGTTACAGGGCTGGCCCCAGCTCAAGCTCACTGGTGCAGGGCTAGGTGCTGTGCTGTGCTGTGCCGTGCCAGCCCCAGCGGCAGTGCCAGCACGTCACGGGGACACCGTGCTGGTGGCAGCCCGGGCACACACACCCCCAGCAGCCCCGGCTGCCGTGCCTGGCTCGGGCCGTGCCGGGCTGTAACCGGAGCACCGCCTGCACACGGATGCCTTTGCCGTGAGCCCGGGAGGGAGGCTGGAAAAAGCTCCGAGCTGGGAACCCGGCCCCCGGAGCCAAGGGAAGCAGCCGCGCTGGGGAGGCAGGCTGACACACCGCGGGCCGGGCACTGAGCCCGCCTGGCCGGCCACCCTGCCCTCGGCAGAGAGGGGAAACTGAGGCACGGCCAGGAGCTGCCCGGGATCGGGTGACGGAGCTCAGGGCCCGCTGGTTGTCCCCGGCAGAGGGAAGAGAAGGATGCGGGGCGGCAGCGGCGCGCGGCGCCCAGGGACACGCGGCTGCGGAGCCGCCTGCGGGACAAGGCTCACTCCCTGCTCTGGGAGGCTGGCAAGGGCCTGGCCATCCTGCTGCTGGCCCTGGCAGGTGGGCACGGCCCGGGGGGCGCAGGGGGGGTGTGCTGATGGGGAGGATGCTTGGTGCAAGGGGGGATGCTCAGTTCAGGGCGGTTGTGGTGCTCGGTGCGGCGGGGAGGGTTGGGCTCCCTCGGTGCAGGGAGGGAGGGGTGATTGGTCCAGAGGGGAAAACAGTGCAAGGAGAAGGGGTGCTTGGCCTACGGGGGGGAGAATGTTCCATCCGAGGGAGGAATCTCAGTGCAGGGCAGAGCTGCTCACTCCAAATGTTTGCTCCGTGGAGGGAGAGATGCCTGCTCTGGGGAGGGAGGGGATGCTCAGTCCAAGGAGGGAGGAGGCTCATTCCAAGCAGGAGTGGTGCGTGGTCTGAGGACGGGTTTACAGTCCAAAGGGGAAAAGCTTGGACCCATAGGGAGGAGATGCTTGGTCCAAGGTGGAAAACTGAGTCCAAGGGGAAGGGATGCTTGCTCTGAGGAGGGGTGCTGCTCTCAGCCCAGGGGGATGCGGCTCGGTCCAGGGGGTTGCTGCTCGGCCCAGGGGGCTGCTGGGCTGTGCACTGACCACCCGTGGGGCGCTGCTCCCCAGGGATCACCCTGCCCTCCGCCTCCTCCAGCGTCTACTTCCTGCTCTTCATGGGGCTGTGCACGTGGTGGGCCTGTCACCTCCCCTCCAGCCACCAGGCCTTCAACGTCCTCTGCATCCTCGTTGGCATCTACAGCGCCTGCCACCTGCTGTGCCTCTATGCCTACCAGACCCCCTTCGTGCAGGGGGTGTTCCCACCCCCCACCATCTGGGCACGGTGGGTCCCAGGAGGGAGCTGTGCCCGGGGAGGGCATCCAGAGCATCCCTCTGGTGCCAGCACGGGGATGGGAGCCTGGCTCCTGCTCCTGGCTGGGGGGGTGGTGCCAGCTGCTCTGTCCCCGCAGGGTGTTTGGCTTCAAGGACATCATCCTGTACCACAACTGCTCGCAGCCCAACACCCTGGACCTCAACAACAGCCACCCCTGGCCTGTCTACGCCAACCCTGGCGTCCTGCTCCTGCTCTACTACAGCGTGGCCACCCTGGTGAAGCTGCGCCGGCGAGATGCCAAGGTGAGGGGCTGCGGGACTGAGCCACACCCCGGTGGCGGCAGCGGTGACGATGGTGACGATGCGTCTGGCCGCGACTGCCCCGGCCCTGGCGCAAGGGAGGCGGGGGGCAGTGGGGTGCCCACGGTGTGGGGTGCCTTGGCAGGGGCTGGGGCGTGGTCCCGCTCCCCCGTGGTGGCAGCGGGTGCCCTGAGCTGGCTCCTGCCCCTCGCAGAGAACCGTGGCACCGGCACGGCCGCGCCCCAGGGACCTGGTGGAGCTGGAGAGCTGGCCCCAGGACACTCCCCACGTGGCCGAGGACACCAAGGTGGGTTTGGGGGTGCTGTGCATGGAATGGGTGCGGGATGGGGGTGCCAGGGTGGGCTCTGAGCCTTCTTTGCCCTCAGCCCATGCTGTGCCCCAACACCGGGAAACCGAGCGCCAGCACCGAGAACTGCACCGTCCACATCTTGAACACGTGTAAGCCTGACCCCAGCCCCTCCCCACACCCTGCCTGGGTCCCGGGGGTGCTCCGTGCTCCCCCTCCCCACACCCTGCCTGGCTCCTGGGGGTGCTCCGTGCTCCCCCTCCCCACACCCTGCCTGGATCCCAGGGTCCCTCACGCCCCCTCTCCCCATGCCAGGCAGGAGGCATCCGTCGCCGTGGCTGCCCCTGCACACCCTGGGCCACGTCCTCATGAAGCAGAGCTACGTGAGCGCCCTCATCGCCATGATGGTAAAGAGCTGGCAGGAGACACGGCCCTGGGCAGGGGACAGGGGCAGGGGACACAGCCCTGGGTAGGGGACACGGCCATGGACAGAGGACAGGGGCAGGGGACACGGCCGTGAGGAGGAGACACGGCCATGGGGAGGGCACCTCGTGGGCCGAGCCCTCACCCTCGGTGCCCGCAGGTGTGGAGCATCTCGTACCACAGCTGGCTGACCTTCGTGCTGCTGCTCTGGGCGTGCCTGATCTGGACGGTGCGGAGCCGCCGGCACTTCGCCATGCTGTGCTCGCCCTTCCTGGTGCTCTACGCCGTCGCCCTGTGCAGCCTGCAGTACGTCTGGGCCATGGACGTGGTGCCCGAGCTGCCCACCCGCATCAGCTTCGTGCAGCTGCAGCCGCTGGGGCTGGTGCACCCCCGCTACCCCTGCATGGCCCTGGGGGCCAGGGTGAGTGTGGCACCGTCCCAGCCCTGCCGGTGCCCGCCTGTCCCCGCACGCTCACCGCCTGTCCCCGCAGCTCCTGCTCACCCTCACCTTCTGGATGCTGCTGCGGGGGTTCGTTACCGAGAAGGTGCTAACGAGGAGGGCCCCGGCCACGCCGCTGCTGGAGGTGTCCGTCGCAGATACAGGTGAGGGCTCCTGGCGTCGCCCGCGCCGTGCCGCGCCGGGCACCCTGCGGCTCTGGGGGGGACCCGTGCCCCTGCCCGGCTCCTGCAGCCCCTCTGCGCCCACAGAAACCAGCCAGATGCGGGACGTGATGCAGAAGCTGGGGGAGGTGGTGAGGAATTTCTTCGCCAAGTTCTGGATCTGTGTCTGCGCTGCCAAGTTCATCGTGGTGACCTTCGCCGGCCGCCTCGTCCTCTACAAGATCGTCTACATGCTCCTCTTGCTCCTCTGCCTCATGCTGTTCCAGGTGGGGGGGCTGGGGACCCCTGGGGAGCCGTGCCATCCCCAGGGTGGCCCTGCTGATGTCCCCGTCCCCGCAGGTGTACTACAGCCTGTGGCGCAAGGTGCTCAAGGGTTTTTGGTGGCTGGTGGTGGCCTACACCATGCTGGTGCTCATCGCCACCTACACCTACCAGTTTGAGGACTTCCCCATGTACTGGAGGAACATTACGGGCCTCAACGATGACCAGTGAGTGTCCCCTACCCGCTGTGGGATCCCTGCTGGCACCGGCCCTGAGGTGGCACCAGGGCATGGCCAAGGGCTGGGTTGCACGTGGGGAAACCGAGGCACGGAGCAGGTCGGGGCTGATCCCTGCCGTGGGGGCTCGGTGCCTGGTTGGGGTGGGATGGATGAGACCCCGTGCTGACCCTCCTCTCCCCGTCCAGGCTGAGCGACATGGGCCTGCAGCAGTTCAGCGTCTCCAAGCTGTTCTCCAGCATCCTCATGATGGGTTTCTTCCTGCTGGCCTGCATCCTCCAGCTCCACTACTTCCACGAGCCCTTCATGCTCATCACTGACCTGCAGCACATCCCCCCGCCTTCTCCGGCCCCCGACCACATCCCCAGGTAGGACCAACTGCTGGGTGACCCCCCCCTGCACCCCAAGCCCCCCGTCCCTGCTCTGAGCCCCCTCCCCACAGGTCTGAGGAGCTGCACGGGAGCCGCCTGCTGCGGGACGCGGCCGCTGCCGAGACCGCCCGCTCCCAAGACTCGGACACCACCTCCCTGGGTACAGGGCAGGGATGGGGCACGGGCTGGGACAGGGTGTCCTCCAAGCCAGGAGGGACCTGGGAGGGTAGGGAGGTGGATTTGGGTTGATGTCTGGGTAGGGAGGTGGATTGGGGTTGGTACCTGGGTAGGGAGGTGGATTTGGGTTGATATCTGAGTGTGGGAGGGTGTGGAGATGGATTGGGGTATCCTCCAAGCCTGGAAGAGACTTTCAGGTATGGATTGGGGTCTCCTCCAAGTCTGGAGGGGTGCAGGGATGGATCGGGATGCTCTCTGAGCCAGGCAGAGGCTGGAGGTTGCAGGGATGGATTGGGTTGTTCTCCAGGTGTGGGGGGCTGCGGGAATGGATTGGGGAGGACACAGGGGAAGGGTTGGGGTGTCCTCAGGGGCTGCAGGGGTGTCCATGAGGGTCCATGTCCCACAGCATCCGACAAATGGGGGCTGGTGCTGGAGCGCCTGGTGGTGCTGGGCCGCACCTTCTCGGACATGGTGACACGCGGGGAGGTCTTCATGAGGCGCCTGCTGGAGCTCCACGTCGTCAAGATGGTGGCTCTCTACACCGTCTGGGTGGCCCTGGAGGAGGTACCCCTGGGGCTGTGGGGTTGGGGGGCTCAGTGGGCCCCCCAAAGTGCTGACGCGGCCTCTGCCCCAGGTCTCGGTGATGAACTTCTTGCTGGTGCTGCTGTGGACCTTGGCCGTGCCCTACTGCCGCTTCCGCCACATGGCCTCGTGCCTCTCCACCGTCTGGACCTGCATCATCATCGTCTGCAAGATGCTCTACCAGCTCGAGGTCGTGGACCCCCACGAGTACTTCAGCAACTGCACCCAGGTGTGCCCAGCAGGGCTGGTTTGTGGGGGGCTCCCTGGCTGGAGGGGGGCCGAGGGGCGCTGACCCATCCCCTGGTGCTCCCCTCTGCAGCCCCTACCCAACGGCACCAACCTGACCCCAGAGGAACTGGGCAACTCCACGCTGTACCGCGGCCCCGTGGACCCTGCCAACTGGTTCGGCATCCGCAAGGGCTTCCCCAACTGGGACTACGTCAAGGTGGGCACTGCGGGGACCACCTGGAGGGGGTTCTTGGCTTCACACCGCGGTCCTGAGCATCTCTTCTGAGACCCTGGGGAGATGCTGTTTACGAGGACCACCACCTGGAGGGGATTGCTGGCTCCACGCCGCGGTCCTGAGCGTGCCCTGTTCCCCCAGAACCACCTGCAGGTGCTGCTGCTGCTGGTGTTCGAGGCCGTGGTGTACCGGCGCCAGCAGTACCACCGCAAGCAGCACCAGCTGCTGGCCCCCGTCACCGAGACCGTCTTCGAGGACGTCTCCCGCGAGCACCTCGACCTCGGCCTCGTCAGCTGCGCCAAATACTTCATCAACTACTTCTACTACAAGTTTGGCTTGGAGGTGGGAGCGTGGCCGTTGTGTGTGGGGGGGGGTGTCCCAGCGCTGGCAGCGTCCCGGTGCTGAGCCCCACGCCCCCCCCGCGCCCCCCAGATCTGCTTCCTGATGATCGTGAACGTGATCGGGCAGCGGATGAACTTCCTGGTGATCCTGCACGGCTGCTGGCTCGTGGTGATGCTGACGCGGCGGCGGCGCGCGGCCATCGCCCGCCTCTGGCCCAAGTACTGCCTCTTCCTCGTCATCTTCTTCCTCTACCAGTACCTGCTGTGCCTGGGCATGCCGCCCGCCCTCTGCATGGGTAAGGGGCACGGGGGGCGCCCCGCCAGGGCTCCAGGCTGGGTTTGGGGCTCTCAGGGCTCCCAGGGCTGGGTTTTGGGAGGTCTGCGTGGGCCACCCCAGGTCTGGCGGGGATGCCCTGGGTCCCTCCTGCAGGGCAGAGCTGCTCCAAGGCCAGGAAGGGGCTGGGCAGGGATTGGCACCAGCACAGAGCCACAGCTGGGAGACCAACTGTGGCCGTGTGGGAAACTGGGAGTGTCCGGGGGAGCTGGGAATGTCCGGGGGAGCTGGGAGTGTCCGGGGGAACTGGGAGCTGGGGCTGAGCAGGGGCTGCAGGAGAGGCCTGGCACTGATGGTGCCCCCTGCTCCCCAGACTATCCGTGGCGCTGGAGCCAAACCATCCCCCTCAACTCGGCCCTCGTCAAGTGGCTCTACCTGCCCGACTTCTTCCAGGCTCCCAAATCCACCAACCTCATCAGTGAGTAGCCCCCTGCCCCTGTGGGGTGCCCTGTCCCCCCACTCCAGCCCCTGGCAGTCCCCTGCTCATGGGGTGACACAGCTCATGGTAGCCCCCTGGCCCCCCTCCTCCAACCCCTGGCACCTCGGTGCCCATGGAGTGCCCTGTCACCCTCTTCCAGCCCCTCTCCCAACCTCTGGGACCTCCCCAGCCATCGTTTGCCTCCAGGAGGGGGGAAGGACAGGCAGGAGGGGTGCAGGAGCTTTAGGAGCCCCACTCCTTTGGAGGTAGAGCTTAAATCACACCTTGGAGAAGGAGTCATGGCAAACCTCACTCCTTTTGGGGGGACCTCAATTGTTTTCCCACCCCTTTTTTGGGAAAAGGAGGGGCCTGGAGAGAGCCACACTTGGTTAAAGAGGAGCTGGGGCAAGCCACACCTGCCTGGAGGGAATTAATGAGCTCCCCATGCAGGGCAGGATGGGGGTGCCCCGTGCCTGGGGGAAGGCTCTGGGGGGTGGCAGCATTTTGGGGAGGCTGTGGCCCGGGCTGAGCCGTGCTCCCCCAGATGATTTCCTGCTGCTGCTGTGCGCGGCCCAGCAGTGGCGCGTCTTCGAGGCCGAGCGCTCGGAGCCGTGGCTGCAGGCGGCTGGGGACAACTCCGACCGGCTGGACCGCGAGCAGGACCACCACAACCCCACCCCGAACTTCATCTACTGCAAGTGGGTGCCCCCCCTGCCCCAGCACAGCACCCCCACCGGGGCCGGGCTGCGGGAATGGGATCCCCACTGTGGGCAGTGACTCCTGTGGGATGGCATCCCTGGGGGGATGGATGGGATGGGACCCAGCTGGGATGAGGCCCCTTGAGGTGTGGACACAATGGAATCCCACCAAGCCCGGCGTGCCAAACTTTGGGACAGGATGGGCTCCCCCCCTGGGATGGAACCCTTTGGGGTAGGGACAAGATGGGATCCCACCTTTGGATGGCAAATTGCCGGGGGTGGAACCCCTTGAGGTGTGGGTGGGATGAGACCTTCAGGCAGCGGGACCTGCTGGGCTGGGATCCTCTCGAGTGGGACTGGAGCCCCTTTGGGCCAGGGTCCCTTTGGACATGACCCCCCTGATGGCTGGAGCAGGGACGCCCTGAGGCTCTTCTGGAGGGAGATGAGGTGGTCCAGGACACCCCTGGTGATGGTGCTGGACCCTCACAGGCTTTGTGCCATCAACTGGGACAAAACCCTTTGTCCCCCGTGCTGGGGCTGGTGTGGGGAAGGGACAAGGCCTCTGCTCTGACCACTCCATCCGCAGGTCCTACCTGGACATGGCGAAGGTGGTGGTGTTCCACTACCTCTTCTGGGTCGTGCTGGTGGTGGTTTTCATCACCGGTGCCAACCGCATCAGCCTCTTCGGCCTGGGCTACGTGCTGGCCTGCTTCTACCTGCTGCTCTCGGGCACCGCCATGCTGCGCAAGCCGGCCCGCGCCCGCCTGGCGCTCTGGGACTGCCTCATCCTCTACAACATCACCGTCATCGTCTCCAAAAACATGCTGTCGGTGCGTTGTGACCCGCGTGCTTCCCCCCGGGTCGCCCTGGCCGTGCCCTGGGCTGGTGACAGAGCCGCGTGTGCCCCCTCTGCCCGCAGCTCCTGTCCTGCGTCTTCGTGCAGCAAATGCAGAGCAGGTTCTGCTGGGTGATCCAGCTCTTCAGCCTCGTCTGCACCGTCAAGGGCTACTACAACCGTGAGTTGCTGCTCTGGGGGGCTGGGGGCCGCAGCTTTGGGCTGCTGCCTGACCTGCCTGCGCCTCTGCCTGCCAGCCAAGGCCATGCCCAAGGACTACGACTGCACGCTGCCCGTGGAGGAGGCAGGCATCATGTGGGACAGCATCTGCTTCTTCTTCCTCCTGCTCCAGCGCCGCATCTTCCTCAGCTCCTACTACCTGCACGTCATGTGGAACCTCCGAGCCTCTGCCCTGCAGGCTTCCAGGTGGGATTGGGGTCCTGGAGAGGGTCCCCATGGGTGCTGGGGCCCCCCCGAGCCTCCACTGTCCCTGTTCCCCAGGGGTGTGGCGCTGTTCAAGGCCAGCATCGTGAAGAGCCTGAGCTCGCACCGGCGAGCCGAGAGGAAGTCTCTGGACCAGCTGAAGCGGCAGTGAGTGGGTTTTGGGGGGCACTGGGACCCCTCTCCTTGCTCTTTGGGACACCCCTGCGTACGGGGTGCCCCTGGGGGCCGGGGGGAGCGGGCTCTGCAGCATCCCCTGCCTCCAGGATGGAGCGGATCCGAGCCAAGCAGCAGAAGTACCACCAGGAGCGGGCCACCAGCACAGGGCAGGAAGGGGCCAGAGCAGGTGAGAGCCGGGGGGGGGGGGTCCCTCCCGTGTCCCCAACCCCTCTCTGGACACACGGGTGGCACCGTGACCCTTCGCCGACGCCCATCCTGGTGGAGCCCCGTGGAGCATTGTGGTGACCCCTCCCGCCCTGAGTCCCCCCAGGCAGGGTGGGTGCCCTGAGCGGGGGCACCTTCTCGGTGCCTTTCTCAGCCCCCTCTGCTGTCCCACAGCTCCTGGTGGCCCAGCAGACCCGTCCCGGCAGAGGGAGCGCTGGTGGCGGCCATGGTTAGACCACGCCACAGGTACAGCCCCGGCACGGGGCCGTAACAGGGCTCAGCCCCCCGGGGAGATCCCCCCGCCGGCACCACTAACACCCCAAGCTGGTGGCACTGCTGGGCCAGGGTGGCACCCTGCATGTCCCCTGTCCCCAGGCTCAGCCACAGAGCACTAACCATGGCTTCTCTGCTCCCCAGCACTAACGGGGTGTTGGACTGGGGGTGCCAGGCTGGGTTTGGGGTCACTGATGTCGGCCACCTCCGGATGCTGGCGCCGCAGGGACGCCACTTTGGGGACATGGCAGTTGAGTCGTTGGCTTTGGTGTCCCCACGAGCGTCCTCGGTGCCAGGCAGCACCCTGGGAGATGGCAGCGGGGACAGCCTGGGGTGTGACGCCCCTGCCACGGCCCTGGCTGTGCCGTGACACCCTGTGCCCCCCCGGCAGTGCTGCATTCTGGGGAGTACTTCCTCTTCGAGTCGGACAGCGAGGAGGAGGAGGAGGTGCAGGAGGAGCCACGGCCAGGGAGGCCGAGCGCCTTCCAGGTGAGCAGGGCTGGGGGCCTGCAGAGCAGCCGGAGGGCTGGCAGTGTCCCCAGGGTGCTGATGGCCCCTGTCCCCCTCCAGCTTGCCTACCAGGCCTGGGTGACCAACGCCAGGACGGTGCTGCGGCAGCAGGAGCAGCAGCAGCCACCCAGCACCGACAGCGCTGCAGGTGGGTGTGACACCCCAAAATAGGGCTGGGGTGGGGGCAGGAGGGGACACAGCCCTGCCTGGTGCCACCTGTGTGCCCTGGCAGGGCGCTCCCAGCGTGTGGAGGGACTCTCTGGTGGCTACAGGGAGGTTTGGCACGAGCTGCGCAGCTTCTTTGCTGCCCGCCCTAGTTGTTAAGGTGGATGTGGGGGGACAGGGGATGGGGGTGGTGGATGGGAGAGCCCCAAAAATGATGTTTATCCTTCCTTGGGGTCTGACCCTTGAGGGGACGGCGCAAGGAGAGAGGTGGAGGCTGCCGAGAGGGCTGAAGGCCGGGAGGAAGAGAGCGTGGAAAGATCTGGTAGGTGGGCGGTGCAGGGGGGACGCTGGGCAGGTCTGGGTGGGCACGAGTGACCCTCCAGCCCTCTTCTTGCCCTGGCAGAGCACAGCAATGTCCTGCAGCGGGCGCTGAACACGCTGCGGTTCCTGTGGCTGCTGTGCCAGGCCCTGGTGGACGGGCTGACCCAGTGGCTGGACACCCAAACCCGCGAGCACACGGACATGTCCCGGGTGCTGTGCCTCGAGAGGTTTGTCATGGCAGAGCGGCTGGCCAAGGTGAGCTGGGGGGACACCGGGGCGCGGGGGGCGGCAGCCCACGGTGGCACTGACGTCCTGCCTGCCACAGGGAGAGCAGATAAACGAGGGGTTCCCAGGTGAGCTCTACGAGCTGCCACCAGAAGAGGTCCTGCAGGGGCTGAGCCTGCCCGGCTCCTTGGCTGCCGAGCCCCAGAGCGGCACTTCCAGGCAGGTGCATAGATACCCCCCAGGGGCCCTGGCAGTGCCACAGGTGGGGCAGGGGGCTCACCCCTGTCCCTCTATCATCCCCAGCAGGTCCCTGAGAGCTGCCCCTCCTTCCAGCAGCCAGGAGCAGGTGATGAGTGTGGAGGACATGGCTGATGCTCAGCAGTTCCTGGCGGTTCCCCAGCAGCGCAGGCGGACTGCCAGCGAGCTCCTCAAGAGCAGGTGGATGTGGGGACATGGGGACAGCAGGATGGGGACGGGGGGCAGCAGGGGGGCTCACCCCAGCCCTGCAACCTGCAGGAGGTTGTGTGTCTCCGAGCTGGAGGAGTCGGAACACTTCTACCAATCCCACAACCGGTTCCTGAAGCTGCTGCTGGCCGGGTACCGCTTCGGGACCGGCCACTCCGAGCTGCTCTGTTACTTCACCATCATCCTCAACAACATGGTCACTGGCTCCGTCATCTCCCTCTTCCTGCCCATCCTCATCTTCCTCTGGGCCATGCTTTCCATCCCCCGGCCCACCAAGCGCTTCTGGATGACCACCATCATCTTCACCGAGGTGGGCAGGGGGTGGCCGGTGAAGGGGCGATGCCACCTGGCCCCTGCTGCCACCCGCTGACCCCAGCATCCCCACAGATGATGGTGGTGGTGAAATACCTCTTCCAGTTTGGCTTCTTCCCCTGGAATGGCTACATCACCCTGCTGCGCAACGAGGGCAAGCCCTTCTTCCCGCCACGCATCCTGGGCTTGGAGAAGTCCATCCACTACATCAAGTATGACCTGCTGCAGCTCCTGGCCCTCTTCTTCCATCGCTCCCTGCTGCTGGTGAGCCCTGGGCCGTGGGTGGGCATCTGGGGGGAGCTGGAGCTGCCCCTGAGGGCTCCAGGCAGAACCCAGCAGGTGCTGGGTGGCTCTGCTGTGATTTCCCACCAGTGCTGGTGGGAGTTGGTGCTGCAGGACCATGCTGGGAGTGGGGTGTGTGGGGCTGGGGGGCAGCAGGACCCCTGACCGCGTCCCTCCGCAGTCCTATGGGCTGTGGGACCAGGAGAAGACGACGGATGAGAAGCAGGAGAGCAAGGAAGGGGAGGAGAAGCCGGAGGAAGCCGTGTCCCCACCATCGGCGGTGGCTGAGGAGCGGCTGGAGGCTCCAGCCCAGCCACGAGCACGGGGAGCAGCCACGGAGCTGGAGCTGGAGCCAGAGGGCGAGTCTGTGGAGCAGGAAGAGGGGACCGAGACCACGCAGCTCCGCTTCAGGAGGAAGCAGGGGAGGAAGACAACGGAGATGGTTCCAGCAGAGGGTGAGCGCCAGTTCCCAGCCCTCGTGCCCTGCTCTGGAGCAAGGCTGGCACCCCCGGGGTGCTGGGGTCGGGCAGGATGTGGCCCTGCAGGACCCTGGCTGTCACCCACGCTGTGTCTCACTTCAAGGCGGTGAGGAGGAGGAAGAGGAGGAGGAGGTGTCAGAAGAAAGCCACGCTCACAGGAAGCTGAAGCTGTTTGGCTTGCGGGTCAAGGGCTTCTTCATCACCATGTGAGTCGTGGCGGTGCTGGCTGGGGTGGGGGCTGTGGGGTGCGGTCCCTGTCACCTGTCCCCTGTGTCCCCTGTCCCTGCAGGGCACAGAACATGTACCAGCCAGTGTGCAAGTTCTGCCGGGACATCATGGACACGCAGAGCCGTGCGGCCACCGACGTCTACGCCTACATGTTCCTGGCTGACGTGGTCGACTTCATCATCATCGTCTTCGGCTTCTGGGCCTTTGGGGTGAGCAGGGAGTCCCACAGCGCCCCGACTGTCCCGCCTCCACCACGGGGTGAGGCTGGGCCGCATCCTGACCTCTGCTGCACCCCAGAAATACACGGCGGCCGCCGACATCACCTCCTCGCTGTCGGAAAACCAAGTGCCGGAGGCGTTCCTGGTCATGCTGCTCTGCCAGTTCAGCACCATGGTCATCGACCGCGCGCTCTACCTCCGCAAGACCGTGCTGGGCAAGCTCATCTTCCAGGTCATCCTGGTCTTCAGCATCCACATCTGGATGTTCTTCATCCTGCCCTACGTCACCCAAAGGTACGTCCCAAAGGATTCCCCGCCGCGGCACGGCGTGGCCCTCGCGTGGCACTTTGGTGTCCCCGAGCCCGCGCGGTGGCCCAGGCTGGTGGCTGAAGGGTGGTGACACGTCCCTCCCGCAGGATGTTCCGCCACAACACGGTGGCCCAGCTGTGGTACTTTGTGAAGTGCATCTACTTTGGACTGTCGGCCTACCAGATCCGCTGCGGCTACCCCACCCGCATCCTGGGCAACTTCCTCACCAAGAAATACAACCACCTCAACCTCTTCCTCTTCCAGGGGTAGGGCACGGGGCCACGGGGAGCCCCGGGCACGCCGAGGGTGCCGTACCACCGCCCTCTCCCCGTGTGCCCCCCAGGTTCCGCCTCGTGCCCTTCCTGGTGGAGCTGCGGGCCGTCATGGACTGGGTGTGGACGGACACCACGCTGTCCCTCTCCAACTGGATGTGTGTGGAGGACATCTACGCCAACATCTTCATCATCAAGTGCAGCCGGGAGACTGAGAAGGTACAGCCCCTGTGCCAGGAAGGGTCCCTCACTAAACCCCTTTGGGGGGTTTGGGGTCCCCCTGAGCTCACCCTACACCTTGTGCTGTCTCCCCCCACCCCAGAAATACCCGCAGCCCAAGGGGCAGAAGAAGAAGAAGGTGGTGAAGTACGGCATGGGCGGCCTCATCATCCTCTTCCTCGTGGGCATCATCTGGTTCCCGCTGCTCTTCATGTCCCTGGTGCGCTCCGTGGTGGGCATCATCAACCACCCCATCGACGTCACCGTCACCCTCAAGCTAGGGGGGTACGAGGTGAGGCTGTGGGGGGTGCCTGTTGGGGTGCCCAGATGAGACACCAGGGTGCCCTGCCTGGCTGATGTCCCCCTGTCCCCGGCTGATGTCCCCCTGTCCCCTCCAGCCTCTGTTCAGCACGAGCTCCCAGCAACAATACATCCAGCCCTTCACCTCTGAGGACTATGAAGACCTCACCAAAGAGTTCGAGAAGGAGCCGGTAAATCCTCTCCCCAACCCCAAAAAATCCCTGCCGGCTGCCTGGGGCAGGGGCTGAGCTGCGTCCCCTCCGGTGGCAGCTGGCCATGCAGTTCATCAGCCTCTACGACGCCGAGGACATCGTGACCGCCCGCATCGAGGGCAGCTCGGGCTCGCTGTGGAGCATCAGCCCCCCCAGCCGCGAGCAGATGCGGCTGGAGCTGCGGAACGGCTCCTCTGACATCACCCTGCACCTCAACTGGATCTTCCAGAGGTACCTCGGGCACGGCCAGGGAGCAGCCAGCCCTGCCTGCACCCCCCTGCCCACACTGAGCCTCTCGTGCCCGCAGGGACCTGGGCAAGGGGGGCACGGTGGAGAACGCCTACGGCAAACACCACACAGACCTGGAGCCCGGTGCGCCCCAGCGCCTGCAGCTGGCCCAGCTGCTGGATGGCACCAGGAATGAGCCCGTGTGAGTGTCCCCTGAGGGGGTGGCCGGACCCCTGTGCTCAGTGGGATGGTGTAACCTCCCCCCATCACTCCACTTTCTTGCAGGGAACTGCATAACCTCTTCCCCAAATACATCCGGGCACCCACTGGCCTCGAAGCTGAACCTGTCAAGCAGCTGCTGCCAGGTAGGGCCCCGCGTGTCCCCCTCAAGAAAACCAGCACTGGGTGCCACCTCTCTGAAGACAGGGAGGTCCCAGTGTGTCCCTCCCTAAAAAATCAGTGCGGGGAGCACACATGGTGCTGGCCCCTGCGGACAGCGAGGACGCGAGTCCCACTGTGTCACTCCGCCCCAAAAAATTGTCCTCAAGAGCACAGCAGCCACTGTGCCGTGCCCTGACGGTGTCACCCTCTGCAGACGACGTGGAGAGCTACCTGGACGTGGAGGTGCAGCTGAAACAGGAGCGCAGGGGCTCTGGCCGTGGCGAGCACTTTGTGGAGTGGTGGGTGCTGAGGCAGAAGAACGCCCCACCCCAGGAGGGCAACATCCTCCCCATGGTCATCTTCAATGACAAAGTCAGCCCCCCCAGCCTGGGCTTCCTGGCTGGCTACGGGTACGTGGAGGGTGCCAGGGCGTGGGGGGATCCGTAGGGAGTCGCCGGTGCGACCCGGGACGTGTCCCCCTCCTGTAGGATCATGGGGCTCTACGTGTCCGTCGTGCTGGTGATCGGCAAGTTCGTGCGGGGCTTCTTCAGCGAGGTCTCGCACTCCATCATGTTCGAGGAGCTGCCCTACGTGGATCGCATCCTCAAGCTGTGCCAGGACATCTTCCTGGTGCGGGAGACGGGCGAGCTGGAGCTGGAGGAGGAGCTCTACGCCAAGCTCATCTTCCTCTACCGCTCGCCCGAGACCATGATCAAGTGGACACGGGAGAAGCAATAAGGGGAAGGGGCTGCAGCCCCCCCCCGCCCCCCCGGCAGGGACATCACCGCCGATGCCTTAACCAGCCCCCTCCGGCCCGGGAGGCAGGGGGATGTGGGGTTCTGGGCACCCCTGTGGAGGGAGGATGTTTTCCTGGATGTTTTTCTTACATTGCTTTGAAGCCGTCCGACCTGCACAGCCCGCCTTGTGCCTTCCCGGGGAGGGGGGACAGGAGGTGGCCCCTCCAGCCACTGGGCACCCCTGGCTGCCAGGTGGGGAAGGGAGGGTCGTGCCCCAAGAGCCAGCCCGTGCCCCCTCCCTGGGGGCCCTAGCCCTGCTCCAGAACCAGGTTGAACTCAAGCAATAGCCCCCCCCAAAGCTCCAGGATGGGGGTCCTGGGTTGTGCCCCCCCACGTTTGAGGAGGTCTGGCAGCCCCAGTTGGACTTTAGACAATTGTGACTTTGGGTTTGTTTTTTTTTTAATAATTCAAATGTTTTATTTATACAGATACCAAATAAAACAAACTTGAGGCCTCCCTGGCTGGCAGGCAGCTGGGGCAGGGAGGTGGGGGGGACCAGGGACCTGCACCCCAGCCCCCAATAAATGGGGATGGGGGCTCTCCCTGCCCCTGGCTGGTGCAGAAATGGGGTATAAAAGCAGCTGCCTGGGTGCCAGGAGTCCTCACCAACCTCTGGGCTCTCCCTGAGGAGCGGCACCTGCCCCAGCAGTGCCACACAGGGCTGCGGGTGTGTCCCCTGCTGTCCCCAACCCCTTCAGCTCTCACAGTACTCCTGGTTCTGCTCCATCTCAGCTCTGCAAGGGACAGACACTGCATGGACATGGCCTGGGGGGCCGAGCAGCTGGGGAGGGGCCCCCCAGCCCCGGTACCTGCGGATCCTGCGCTGGCCCTCGGCGCGCACGTAGGCTGGCAACGTGTCAAGGGGACCCTGCAGGACAGGGGCCGTGAGCCTGGGGACCCCCGAGACCCACCCCCCTGCACCCCAAAACCTCACCAGCTCCTTGAAGGTGAGGCGGCAGCTGTAGCACAGCAGGGGGATGTAGGCAGCTTTGCTCTCAACCCTGTGGGACGGGGACGAGGATGGGGACACTCAGCGGTGCCCCCGTGGTGGCCTGGGAGCGGCTGTGGAATCCTGGAATGCCCCCAGCCCACGTGCTCACCCTGCTGCTGGCTCCTCCAAGATCAGCGTGGGCTCCAGAGCCAGCTCCTCCTCTGTAAGAGCCAGGGGGTCACCGAGGGGTGCACGGCTGCTCCCCAGATCCCCCCAGTACCCTCCCCACTCACCCCCATAGGTGTCCAGGCCACAGAGGCACAGGAGGCAGCGCTGCGACTCGCTGCTGGCCTTGGCTGGCTCCGGGCTCAGCTTCTCCCCTGTCCTGCAGCCAAAATGGGGGTTGTGGGTGCACCCCAATCCCCCCAAACCCCCAGTACCCCCCACAGATCCCCCCGTACCGGTACACCGTGCTGATGGTGGAGGGGAACTCCTCCTGCAGCCCCAGCAGGAAGCGCTCGACCAGCTGGTGGATGCTGGGCTTCTCCCGGCGCTGTGGGAACCAACAGGGAGGGCAGGGCAGCACTGGGGGTCCCATCCCTGCCATGGGGACACACGGCGTGGGCTCCCCACCGCGGGGACCCCCCTACCTTGGTGAAGAGGGGTGGCACGACGACGGTGGGCACGCTGAAGAAGCGGTTGTAGAAGGCGATCTCCTTGGCCGTGTAGTCCCGCATGGGTCTCACCACCATCACGTCACCGTGGCGCTGGTCCGTGAAGCCCTGTGGGTGCAGGGCTGCCGGGGGACTGCGCCACCACCGAGCCACGTCCCCACGGCACCGTGTCACCCCTGGCGTGCGGGTGCCTGTCCCCAGCTCACCGTGTCCACGGCGAGGTAGGCGCCGCGCCCCAGGGAGAGGTTGGTGAGGAGCTTGACGGCCACGCGCGTGAGGCTCTCGCCCATCATCACCTTGGCGTAGCCCCTGTCCCGGGCCGTCTGCACGATCAGGTGGGTCCTGGGGACGAGGTGACACGGGCTCAGAGCCCCCCTGCCCACGCGGCAGCGGTGCCGCGCGGGGTCAGTGCCTCACCGCAGCATCTCCAGCAGCTCCTCCCGCGCCGTCGCCGTGCCCGCGGCCTCGAAGCTGCGGAGCAGCTCCTGGGTTCGGGCAGCGTCCGGCAGGCTGGGGGTGCCCGGGGCTCCTGCCGGCCTGCCCGGGCTGCTGTGACCAGGCAGAGAGGTGCCACCGTCCCCATCCTGCCGCTGCTGCTGGATGAAGCTGTCCACAGCCTCCTTGTAGGAAGGGCTGGACGTGCTGGCGCGCTCCGGCCCCGGCTGTAAGATGGATGGGGGCAGCTCCAGCGCCTGCGGGGTGGAGAGGGATAAGTTGTCCAGATGCGTCCCCTCACCTCGGCAGCTGTCCCCTGTCACCCCAATACCTCCTCCAGGTGGATCACGTGGTAGGGGAAGCCGGTGGCCTGCAGCAGGGTCTCCATCTGGGCCAGGGTCTGCTCCCGCTGCTGCGGGCTCTGCCTGCGCACGGCTCCCTCTGGAAGGTGGGGGCACTGCCAGGGCTGATGCCGCGTTCCCAGCCCCGTCCTGGGCCAGGCTGGCACCTCTCCAGCCCTGGCACGGTGCAGGGGACACGGCGCTGGGAGTCGCTAACGGGGCAGGGAGTGGCTGGGAATGTGCAAGGAATGGAAAGCAGGGCTGGGAATGGGGCAGGGAACAGAGAGTGGGGCTGGCAATGGGGCAGGAACAGGTATGGGGTCAGGATGGGCTGGGAACAGGCAGGAGGACAGGGGATGGGCTGGGAATGGGCAGTTGGACAGAAGCAGGGAATGGGCAGCTGGATGGGCGAGGGGATGAGGTTGGAATGGGCAGCTGGACATGGAGGAGGGGATGGACAGGGAATGGGCAGCTGGACAGGAGCAGGGATCGGGCTGGGAATGGGCAGCTGGGCATGGAGGAGGGGATGGGCTGGGAATGGGCAGTTGGATGGGGCAGGGAATGGGCTGGGAATGGGCAGCTGGCCAGGAGCAGGGGATGGGGTTGGAATGGGCAGCTGGCCAGGAGCAGGGGATGGGGTTGGAATGGGCAGCTGGCCAGGGGCTCCCTCACCCTCAACGTAGACGAGGCCGGGGACGAAGCGGAGCCTCTTGGCCGCCTCCCGGCTGAGCCCCTGCAGAGGAGTGGGGTGAGGAGTGGGGTGAGGGGGGACGCGCCCCCCAAGACCCCCTGAGCCCCCTCACTCACCTCCTGCACCTGCCTGACCATGGCGCTGGAGGCCGGGCCCCCCGACACTGCCAGCAGCACCTGCGGGGACGGCAGGGACGGTCACCGGCCCTGGGGCCACCCCCCGGGTCCCCGGGCCGGGTCCCCCCTGCCGGTACCTTCTCTCCTGGGAAGATGACGCGGTTCTTGCCCAGCATGGCACGGAACTTGTGCACAAAGTACTCGCGGAAGCAGCCGCTGGGGGACACGGGGACCCCTGAGCCACGCCTGGGCCAGGCTCCACGTCCCCACACCCCAAAGTCCACTTGATGTCCCCCAGAACGGCATCCTCAGGCCCCGACATCCCAGAGATCCAACGATCCCCATCCCCAAATGTTACTGTCCCCCTCCTCGGTGTCCTCAACACCCAACATTCCCAAGCCCTGATGTTATTTGGCCCCAGTGTCCCAGACACCCAATGTCCCCAGCATCCCAATGCTCCAGACACAGCGTCCATGAGAACAAATGTCCCCAGTCCCAAAGTCCCCAAGACCCAAAGTTCCCAAGCCTCCATCTTCTGGAGGCTCAAAGACCCCAATTCCTGATGTCCCCAATTTCTGGTGTCCCCAAGCCCTAATGTCCCCAATTTCTGATGTCCCCAAGCCCCACTGTCCCCAACTTCTAATGTCCCCAAGCCCCACTGTCTCAAATTTCTCAGGTCCCCAATTTCTGATGTCCCCAAGCCTCGATGTCCCCCATCCCCAATGTCCCCAATTCCTGATGTCCCCAGTTTTTGATGTCCCCAATTGCTGATGTCCCCCATCCCCAATGTCCCCAATTCCTGATGTCCCCAGCCCCGCTGTCCCCGCTGTCCCTCACCGGCAGAAGGGGTCCCCGACGCGGATGACGAGCGCGGCCGTGCCCTGCCCGCACTTCATGCACGTCCGGGGGTGGCTGCGGGGACACGGCCGGTCACCGGGGACACCGGGAAGCGACCCCCGGCAGCGGCACCGAGCGGGAATCGGGGGCGGTCCCGGTCCCCGGGCAGCACCAGGGATACCGGGATGTTACCGGGGGATACCCGGGGCGGTACCAGGCAGGGGCATTGGGGATGCTCAGGAGAACACCGGGGGGTACCGGGAGCGGCCCCGGGGGTCCATTCCGAGGCCGGACGGTCTCACACCTGTCTGCCGGTGCGCGGCGGCGCCGCGGCGGTTCCGCGTCCTCCCCGCAGTCACCAGCGCCACCCGCCACGTCGCACATGGCGGCGCCACTTGGTCCCGGTGGATTCCGGTGGGTCCCGGTAGCTCCCGGTGAGTCTCGGGGGTGCTGCTCGGCCCGGGCCCCGCTCGGCCACGTTCGGCTCCGCTCGGCCCGCACTCGGCTCCGCTCGGCCCGCACTCGGCTCCGCTCGGCCTCGTTCGGCTGGCACTCGGCTCCGCTCGGCCTCGTTCGGCTGGCACTCGGCTCCGCTCGGCCTCGTTCGGCCGGCACTCGGCTCCGCTCGGCCTCGTTCGGCTGGCACTCGGCTCCGCTCGGTCCCGGCGGGTCCCGCCGTGTCCCGGTGCGCTCCCGTCGCGCGGCGATGACGCGCCGGCGCCGCTGGGTGACGTCACACCCGCCCCGCCGGCCGCCGCCGCCATGTTCCGGAGCCTGCTGGTGGCGGCGGCGCAGCGGCCGCAGGGCCCGGCCGGGCCCCCCCGCGCCGCCCCCGGGCCCGGCGCCGCGGCCGAGGCGCTGGAGGCGCAGTTCAGCTGCCCCATCTGCCTCGAGGTCTTCCACCGCGCCGTCGGCATCGCGGGCTGCGGGCACACGTGAGACGGGGCCCGGGCGGGGGCGGCGGGGACCCCCGGGGACCCTCGGGCTGAGCCGGCCCCGGGGACGGGCGGGACGCGGGGCTGGGCGCTGTGCCGGCCCTGGGATCCGTGCGGGCGCTCTGCCCGGTGAGCGCAGACGGTACCGGGACTTCCGGGCCACGCCGGGGATGGTTCGGTACCGGGACCCCCGGGCCACACCGGGGATGGTTCGGTACCGGGACCCCCCCCTCACCCTCAGTCAAGTACCGGGACCCTTATCTCATCCCACAGCGGGATCCCAATCCCTTCCCCTCCCTCAGCTCCCACACCTGGCTGCTGTCCCCAGGACCCCCCGTGTCCCCCCAGCATTTCGGGGACCCCCTGATCCCTTTTCTTTCTGATTTTGGGGACGTTCCCGGGGGGCTGGGGCTTTGTTTGGGGCTGGGGGCGATTCCTGCCCCCTCCACGATGCCCCCTGCCCATCCCTGCTCCCCTGGCAGTGGCAGAGCCTTTGGGGTGGCTCATTCCCTGTTCCTGCTGAGGAGGAGGTGCCGGGAATCCCAGGATAATCGGGTTTTGGGGACAGGGCTCCTTTGCCTGCTCTGGGCTGCTGGGATCCCCTTGCTCCTGGGGCTGTGAGGACCTTGGAACGAGCTGGCCCGGATACCCAGCACGGATCTGGGCTCCTTTCAAACCCAGCCTTGGAGCAGGGGGATTGTCTGAGCCTGCAGGAGCTCCCTGGGGACTCACCCGCTCCCAGTTCTCCCAGTTCCCCCAGTAAGGACGCTGATCCCTGTGGCGCCCTGAGGGGCTGCCCAGAACAGAGGCTGGACAGAGTTAAAGGAACCCAACAGGGATTTATTAAAAGGCCTTCAAAGGATGCACCTTGGGCAGTGTGAGAGCCCAAGATGGACTCTGAGTCATGAGTTCTCACACTTTTATAGGATTTGGTCCATTTCCATATTGGGGTTAATTGTCCAGTCACAGCTCCAGGTGATGCAGTCCCTCCTTCCCAGTTTGCTCTCCTCCATTCCCTGTTTGCACTTTTTGGGCCTTTTTGTTGTTTGCACTTTTTGGGCTGAAGCTGCAGCGGCGTCCCTGCTTCTGGGCTGGGAAAGGATTGTTCCGTGAGGGGAACCGCTGACACTTTATGTGAGCCCAGAGCTGAGCACCAGTGCAGTGCAGGGTCTGAAAACACAAAAGCTAAACCCACCAGCTGGATTTTGGGAGTCCCGGGCAGCGGGGTGCCCTGCTGGCATCCAGCCGTGCCCGGGCTGCTCAGGGCCGCCCTGTGCCCGCAGGTTTTGTGGGGAATGCCTGCAGCCCTGCCTGCAGGTGCCCTCCCCGCTGTGCCCGCTCTGCCGCGTGCCCTTCGACCCCAAGAAGGTGGAGAAGGCTGCCAGCGTGGAGAAACAGCTCTCGTCCTACAAGGCTCCCTGCAGAGGCTGCAGCAAGAAGGTAGAGCTGCCTGTCCCCATGGTCCCCATCACTGTCCCCGTCCTCCTCTGTGTCCAGAGAAGGGAACGCAGCTGGGGAAGGGGCTGGGGGAGGCTCAGCCTGGAGCAGAGGAGGCTCAGGGGGCACCGTGTGGCTCTGCACAGAAGGGACAGCCAGGGGGACGCGGGCTCTGCTCCCAGGGAATGGGGACGGAGCCTCTGGGGATCCCTGCAGCCCCAAATCTCCGTCCTGCAAGGGTGGGCGCAGCATTCCCACTGCTGTGGAAACGGTCCAGAGGTCGCTCCCACCTCAGCTGAGCAGAGCCAGCCCCTGTGCTGGGGTTCCTGCAGCTCCAGGAGTGTTTGTTGTCCTCGCTCTGCAGGTGACCCTGGCCAAAATGCGCTCTCACGTCTCGTCCTGCGCCAAGGTGCAGGAGCAGATGGCCAACTGCCCCAAGTTTGTTCCGGTTGTCCCCACATCCCAGCCTATTCCCAGGTATTGCTGTGCCTCGGGCGGGGAAACGTGGCCCTCCTTGCATGCCCTGAAACGCAGCTGTGTGTGTGTTGTGCCTGTCCCCGGGAGGAAGAGCAGCCCCTGTTCCTCCTGGCGCCGCCGCTCCGCGTTTCGGGGCGCGGGGTGGGATGAAGGATCCGGCCGAGCAGGGAGGTGGGCTGGGCAGGGGCTGGGGCTGGGCTGGCTCCTGCTGTCACGGAGCTCTGGCTGTTGGTTTGGAAGGAGCCGGTGCAGCCTCCCCTCAGAGCTGAGCTCGTCCTTGCTCTCTTCAGCAACATTCCCAACCGCTCCACGTTCGTGTGCCCGTACTGCGGGGCACGGAACCTGGACCAGCAGGAGCTGGTGAAGCACTGCATGGAGAACCACAGGAATGACCCCAACAAGGTGGTGAGTGCTGCTGGGGGGTGCGGGACAGCTCTGGGAGTCCAGCCACGCCGCTGGCCGGGGGCTGTGTGCAAACCACCAACAGGATGGGACTGCTGGGAGCGTGCCTTGAGCTGTTTGGTTTTCCAGCATCACTCTCGTTACGTGGTTATGGCAGTGGGAAGATGCCAGCAGCTCTCATCCCAGGCAGCAAAGGACTTCATGTTACAGCTCACTTGATGAGCTTTTTGGCCAATCACACAAAGCAAAAGCACATTGACAGTGGTTCTGTCCACCACTAGAAGCACACGTACCTTTGGTTAAACAATGCTTGCTTATTTCCAATACAATACCTGCTTGTAAAGCACAATGCACAGAGCTCCATTATTAAGCTTAGAACTTCCTAACATCTCCCTAGATACTTTTCTGCAGCTCAGGGAGTTATTCTAGCCAAGTGTTAATACACAGACCATTGTTCTATTTGTTCTTACTTTTCTACTCCTTACATAATTTCTCTGCTGACCAATCTCATGGCTCCTGCTTAGCTCTAACCAGAGTTCTGCTGCCTCTGAGGCCTGCCTTTTGCAGCTTTCCCAAAACCCTTTGATTTTATGGATTCCCACAATTCTCCCTCTCAGTTTACCTCAAAAGAAACCTTCATAACCGTGTCATTTATTAACTGCCTTGCGTTTCATAGCTTTGCTAGAATACATCTGCTTATTACTTATTAAAGCATGTTTTTGCTCGCACTGAGCATTGCTATGTTACACCCCAGCTGATGCAGCATCCCAGGCCAGCAGCACGGCTCTTTGTGGAGGCACAGCTGTGTTCCAGCTGGTTTAAATCCCTTTGGGAGCAGGGGATCTGTCCCTGCTTTGTTAGAGGCTCCCTGGAGTGAGCTGCCTCCATCCCCCTGTTCCTGCAAACCATGTGGTGCTGGATTTCCTCTCCCTGTTCCCTCTGGGTTTTGACCAAGGTGGGGAACTTGGGATCTTCAGCACAGGAAGGACCTGGAGCTGATGGAGCAGCTCCAGAGGAGATCACCAAGGGGATCAGGGGTGGAGCAGCTCTGCCATGAGGAGAGGCTGAGAAAATTGGGATTGTTCAGCCTGGAAAAGAGAAGCTTCAGGGAGACCTAACTGTGGCCTTCCAGGACCTTCAGGGAAGGTGGAGGGAGGCTGTTGACAAGGGGGAATGGATCCAAACTGCCAGAGAGTTGGTTTGGCTTGGATATTCGGGAGAAACCCTTCCCTGTGAGGGAGCTGAGGCCCTGGCACAGGCTGGCTGCCCCTGGATCCCTGGCAGTGCCCGAGGCCAGGTCGGATGGTGCTTGGAGCCTGTCAGAGGAGGGGCACACACCACTCACCTCTCTGGGAGGTCCCTGTGCAGGTGCCACCATGCCGTGTCCCCACAGGTGTGCCCCGTGTGCTCGGCCATGCCCTGGGGGGATCCCAGCTACAAGAGTGCCAACTTCCTGCAGCACCTGCTCCACAGGCACAAGTTCTCCTACGACACCTTCGTGGTGAGTCTGGAAAAGGGGGACCCCCTCCCCGTGTCCTGTGCCAGGAGGTGACACCAGCCCTTCACGGGGCACCCCTGTCCCACCCGTGAGACCCCCACACCCACCAGGCTGTCCTCACACACCAGGAGGGGAGGGAGTTGTTCCTGCACTCCACAACATGGGTTTTTCCATGGAACTCTTCCCCTGAGGAATTGTAACACAAAACTCCTTTTCTTGGATGTTTTGGGAGCAGGGGGTGGGACCAGCCCTGCCCCAGGGTTTGGGGGGGTGTGGTTGCTGCACATGGGGGGTCCCTGACCCCTCCTGTGTGGGGGGCAGTTGTGATGGCTCAGCCTTGGCCCCGGGGGAGGCTCTGTTCCCATCCTGCTTTCATTGGAAAGATGTCAGGGAAAAGAACCTCCAGGCATTTTCAGAGGAATGTCCTGACCTGGCCTCGCTAAAAAGCTTCACCCTTTGGTCTCAGCTTGTGTGGGCAGGTTCCATCCCCCTGGCAGGTGTGAGATCCTGGGCAGGAGAGGGATGTGGGCAGGTTCCATCCCCCCGGCAGGTGTGAGATCCGGGCAGGAGAGGGATGTGGGCAGGTTCCATCCCCCCGGCAGGTGTGAGATCTGGGCAGGAGAGGGGTGTGGGCACAGAGACACCCCAGAGAGCAGGGGTGCCACTCCTGGGATCCGTGTGCCAGGGGAACGGGGGCTCCGTGGGCACGGCGTGCCCTGGCTGTGCCAGCTCTCCTGAGCTGCCCTGTTTGCTTTTCAGGATTACAACATCGACGAGGAGGCGGCGTTGCAGGCGGCCCTGGCTCTGTCCCTCTCTGAGAACTGAGGCTGATCCCTCTCCCTGCCCTGGCTCCTTCTGGGCGCCGCAGGAACCCTCCGGAGCCCCTCTGCTGCCTCCGTTGCCACTGCAATTCCCACCTTGTTTAAGAAGGTGGAGCCTCTTCGTTTGTCCCAGTGAGTGAGCAGAGAGGGCTGGGATCAATCCTTGGATTCTTTCATGTCCGTGTCGGGAGCACAGCCCCGTGTCCGGATCTATTTATTGGTAGATGCTTTTTGGCACGCTCGTCCCTGCTCTCTGTTGCAGCAGAATAGGTACCTGAAACTGATAGATTGGCTCTAACAGCCTCGTTTGGGACTGCAGTCAGCCACATCCTTTTGAAAAGGAGGAAGGCAGCACGGAGCTTCTTTTTTTAAACTCTCCAAGGATTTTTCTAGAGATGTCAGGCTGTCCTGACCCCCGTGCTGGAGGCTGGAGCTGCCTCCTTCACCTGAATCCCAGGATGAGACTGAAGAGTGGTTCAGAGGAGCCCTGGAGGATGGCATCCAGCATCCAGGGAGAGCTCCCCTTCCTTGTTTTGTACCTTTGGCTCTGGGGACACCAAATCCTGGCCTTTTTCTACACGAAGCGGCGCGGAGCCTTTTCCACGTTTTCTAGAGCGGGCTCAGAAGCTGCTCCACTTCACTCTGCAATATCTGCCACCCTGGACAAGAGTATTTTTATGGAACATTATCAAGAAAGTTTATTTTTTACACAGATAACCCAAGCAAACGAACACGTGGATTGGGAACGGGGCAGGAGGCGGGAGCTGGATCCCGGAGCGGGTCGGGCTCTGAGGTGAGGGGAAGTGCAGGGATCTCTCTGGGCCTTTCCCTTCCCTCAGCAGAATTGCTCTGCCCGTGAGGGAGCAGGCAGGATGGTTGGCTTGGATCCAGGTGCTGGCTGTCCATGCAGGATCCCAGCCCCGAGCTCCCGATCCCCCCAGAAATCAGGGATTGCATCTCCCTGTGGTGATCCCTCCCTGGGAACGGGGCACAGTTGATCCGAGGTGCTCCACAGCACCCTGGTGACCCCTTCCCCTGCCCCTTCCTCTCAGCCCTGCCTGCTGCTGCTGGAGTTGGCCCCGGGGGGCTGGGGGAGGCTGGGAGGGAGCTGGCACCAGCCACGGGGTGAGCCCTGAGGGAGGGGGTGATTCCCAAGAGCCTTCCTGCAGGATTTGCAGGGAAGGGCTGGGAGAGGCCCCTTCTGCTCAGGGAGTTCCTGAGCTTTATCCAAAGCCTGGCTCCAGCTCTGCCCTAGCGATACTGCCTTGGGCTTTGTTTTGCTTTTCACAGTACTGGGTGATTTTGGGAGCGTGCAGGGAGCCCTGAGCTCCCCTGGCAGGGCAGGGAGAGGGATGGGATCTTCTCTTACCAGCATTGCTGGCACCTGGGGGATGTTCCTGTGGGATGGAGAGCACTGGCATCTTCCAGGAGGGACCCAGGAGCATTTCCCTGTCCTGTGCTCAGCTGGGACCCTCAGCTGCTGGAGCAGCCTCCGTGAGAGCCCCAGCACTGTTAACTCGGGCTCCTTCCCTCTCTCCTCCTTCTCCTTTTATCCTCCACAGAGGCAGGGCAGGGGCAGCAAGAGCTGCTTTTGTAAAGCACTTTAAGGCCCTGGCTGTGAGGGGCCACACCAGGCCGTGCCCGGGATCCCCCCCTGTGTGCCAGGGATCCCCCTCTGTGTGCCAGGGATCCCTCTGTGTGCCCTGGATCCTTCTGTGTGCCAGGGATGCCAGGGATCCTCCCTGTGCCAGGGATCCCCTCCATGCCAGGGATCCATGGATCCCGCTGGCCGTGCCCACCAGTGCGTCGCCCACCACTTTTTTTGCATAATTAGAACTTTTAACGAGCCACCCTGTTTTTTGCAGAGGAATTAACTCGATGAGGTATTTGTAGCAAACCATTTTTCTCAATAAAGGCAGTTTCATCCACTCGTGCCTCTCGGGGGGGGAGACACTGCGGGGATACTGGGAGCACTGGGATACTGGGATACAGTGACCCTGAAGGCTCCGGGAGCACTCACAGAGCACTGGGGACATTTGGATATTTGGGGTGTGAAGGTGACAGGGTGTGCGGGAGCACTGGAAGTGTACTGGGAGCACTGGGATGCTGGGGCACTGGGATGCAGTGACCCTGAAGGCTCTGGGAGCACTGAGAGGGCACTGGGGACATTTGGGGCACTGGGATACTGGGAGCACTGGGGCAGTGGGGTGCTGGGCACTGGGCGGTGCGGGGAGCACTGGCAGCGGTACCGGGAGCAGAACCGGGCGGGTATTGGGAACAGAACCCAGAGCGGTACCGGGAGCACCGGGAGCATCTGCGCATGCGCAGCTCTTGCCCAATTCAAAAATGGCGCCCCGCATGCCCCGCCCAGCGCGCTCAGGGGGCGGGGCCGCCCGTGGTCCGATCGCTGCCATTGGCTGTTGGGAACCGGGTGCTGCGCCGTCCACCAATGGCGAGGCGGGGCCGGCCGCACGCCACGGTCACGTGCGTGGCGCGGGGGCGGGGCCTGAGCGCGGCGGCGGCGATGGCGGCGGAGCGGGCTCTGGCCATGGCGACCTGCACGGCCCCGGTGAACATCGCCGTGATCAAGTACTGTGAGTGCCGGGGCGCGCCCGGGCCGGGCTGGCACCGCCGGGGCACCGGGCTGGGCTGGGTGTGCGGCCGGGCTGCGCCGTGTCCCTGCTTGCCGTGCAGTTCCTAGCCGTGCCATGCCGTTCCAAGCCGTGCCAAGCGCTGCCATGCCATGCTTTGCTTTGTGTCCATCAGTGCCGTGCCAAGCTGTGCCATGCCGCTCCTGGCTGTGCCATGCCACTCCTAGCTGTGCCATGCCATTCCTGGCTGTGCCGTGCCAAGCTGTGCCATGCCATTCTCTGGCCGTGCCATTCCTGGCTCTTCCGTGCCATTCCCTGGCTGTGCCATGCCAAGCTGTGCAATGCCATTCCTGGCTGTGCCATGCCATCTCTAGCCATGCCATTCCTGGCTGTTCCGTGCCATTCCTGGCTGTGCCATGCCATGCTTTGCTGGTCATCAGTGCCATCAAACTCTCATGCCATTCCATGCCATTCCAAGCCGTGCCATGCCATGCTCTCTTGCAGGGGGCAAGCGAGACACCGACCTCATCCTGCCCATCAACTCGTCCCTGAGCGTGACGCTGCACCAGGACCAGGTGGGTCAGCATCGGGACCAGGACCAGGTTTAGGATCGGCCCCCAGGGGTGCTGAGCCCCCTCCCTCTCTCCCCACAGCTCAAGACCACCACGACGGCGGCCGCCAGCCGGGATTTCACGGAGGACCGGCTGTGGCTCAACGGGAAGGAGGCGGACGTGGGGCACCCGCGGGTCCAGGCCTGTCTGCGCGAGGGTGAGTGGCCCCTGCCCGGGGTGTCCCTGCTGTCCCCTGACCCCTGTCCCTGCTGTCCCCGCTGTCCCTGACCCTGCTGTCCCTGACCCTGCTGTCCCCACTGTCCCTGACCCCACTGTCCCCTCTGTCCCTGTCCCCTCTGTCCCCTCTGTCCCTGACCCTGATGTCCCTGCTGTCCATGTCCCTGCTGTCCCTGTCCCCTCTGTCCCTGACCCCACTGACCCCGCTGTCCCCTCTGTCCCTGACCCCATTGTCCCCGCTGTCCCCGCTGTCCCTGACCCCACTGTCCCCTTGTCCCCGCAGTGCGGCGGCTGGCGCGGAAGCGCCGCGGTGGCTCTGAGGACGCGGCTGCTCTCAGCCTTTCCTGCAAGATCCACATCGCCTCCGAGAACAACTTCCCCACGGCCGCCGGGCTCGCCTCCTCCGCCGCGGGCTACGCCTGCCTGGGTGCGTCCGGGGCTGCGGCTGGCCCCTCCCGGCCTGCGAGGGGTGACAGGGCTGTCCCCTTGCTGGGACCCGTCCCCTGCCTGTGGCACTATGGCATGGAGGGTGCTGGGAGGGGTGACGGGGCTGTCCCCTCTGATTGTGCTCTGGCTGGCCCAGCTCTGTGGTAGCAGCAGGAGGGGTGACAGGGCTGTCCCCTGTGCCTGTCCCTGCAGTGTTGGTGCTGGCCCAGCTCTGTGGTAGCAGCAGGAGGGGTGACAGGGCTGTCCCCTGTGCCTGTCCCTGCAGTGTTGGTGCTGGCCCAGCTCTGTGGTAGCAGCAGGAGGGGTGACAGGGCTGTCCCTTCTGCCTGTCCCTGCAGTGCCGGCACTGCTCCAGATGGCCTCTGTGGTATCAGCAGGAGGGGTGACAGGGCTGTCCCTTCTGCCTGTCCCCGCAGTGCCGGCACTGGCCCAGCTCTGTGGTAGCAGCAGGAGGGGTGACAGGGCTGTCCCCTGTGCCTGTCCCCTCAGTGTCAGCAGTGGCCCAGCTCTGTGGTAGCAGCAGGAAGGGTGACAGGGCTGTCCCCTGTGCCTGTCCCCGCAGTGTCAGTGCTGGCCCAGCTCTAGGCTGGAGGAGGGGTGACAGGGCTGTCCCCTGTGCCTGTCCCCTCAGTGTCAGCAGTGGCCCAGCTCTGTGGTAGCAGCAGGAAGGGTGACAGGGCTGTCCCCTGTGCCTGTCCCCGCAGTGTCGGTGCTGGCCCGGCTCTAGGCTGGAGGAGGGGTGACAGGGCTGTCACCCGTACCTGTCCCCACAGTGTCGGCGCTGGCCCGGCTCTGTGGTAGCAGCAGGAGGGGTGACAGGGCTGTCCCCCGTGCCTGTCCCCGCAGTGTCGGCGCTGGCCCGGCTCTATGGGCTGGAGGAGGAGCTGTCCGAGGTGGCCCGGCGGGGCTCGGGCAGTGCGTGTCGCAGCATGTTCGGGGGCTTCGTGCAGTGGCAGCGCGGCGAGCGCCCCGATGGCACCGACAGCCTGGCCCTCCAGGTGGCCCCCGAGACGCACTGGCCGGAGCTCCGCGTCCTCATCCTGGTGGTGAGGGGCTGGCAGGGGGTTTGGGTGGGATTTGGGACGCGGGGGGCTCGGGAGGGGCCGTGTCCCAGGGCCTGTGTCCCCCCAGGTCAGCGGGGAGAAGAAGCCGGTGGGCAGCACGGCGGGCATGCAGACCAGCGTGGAGACCAGTCCCCTGCTGAAGGTAGGGGGACACGGGACTCGTCCTGCCGGGTGGGGACAGGGTCCCCTGTCCCTTGGAATGGGGCTGGAGGGTGTGCAGTGGCACGCAGAGGGTTGTGGTGCTGTGGGTATCACCGAATTTGGGAAACAGTGACCTTCGTGCTGTGGGTATCCCCGTATTTGGGGTGACCACAACCCACCTGTTGTGGATGTCACTGAATTTGGGTAACCGTGGCCCTCCTGCCGTGGATGTCACTAAACTGGGGTGGCCACAACCTGCCTGCCGTGGTTGTCACTGATTTGGGGTGACCACAACCTGCCTGCTGTGGTTGTCGCTGGTTTGGGGTGATCATGACCCTCCTGCCATGGGTGTCACTAAACTGGGGTGGCCACAACCTGCGTGCCATGGTTGTCACTGATTTGGGGTGACCATGACCTGCTTGCCATGGGTGTCACTAAACTGGGGTGACCACAACCCGCCTGCCGTGGCTGTCACCGGGCCGATGGTGACCCCCCTCGCTGTGGCAGCACCGGGCAGAGGTGGTGGTCCCCGAGCGCCTGGCCCAGATGATGCAGCACATCCGCGACCGTGACTTCGAGGGCTTCGGCCAGCTGGCCATGAGGGACAGCAACCAATTCCACGCCACCTGCCTCGACACCTTCCCGCCCATCTTCTACCTGACGGACGTGTCGCGCCACATCATCGCGCTGGCGCACCGCTACAACGCCCACCACGGCCACACCAAGGTACCCGCGGGGCCCCGGGGCCGCCACGGCGCCGTGCCCCTCGCCTGGGTCCCCGCGTGTGTCCCCACGTCCCCACCATGCCGCCGCAGGTCGCCTACACCTTCGACGCCGGCCCCAACGCCGTCATCTTCGCGCTGGCCGACACGGTGGCCGAGTTCGTGGAGGTGCTGAGGCGCAGCTTCCCTCCCGCCGCCAACGGGGACCGGTGAGGGGACCCCGCTGCTTCCCGGGGAGGGGGCGGTGCTGGGGACGCGGGGACTGAGCGCTGGCCGTGCCCAGGTTTGTCCGGGGGCTGCCCGTGGGCGCGGCCGCGCTGCCGCCGCAGCTGGTGGACGCCGTGCTCGCCGAGCCCGTGCCGGGGGCTGTCCAGTACGTGCTGCACACCAAGGTGAGGAGGGGGGGACGCGGCCTCTCAGGGGGGGCTCTGACCCCATCCTTGTCCCCAAGGGGGTGGTGGGACCCCAGGGGTGTCCCGATTCCCAGGGGGGGTGTGTAGGGCGCTGTCTCCATCCCCAGGGGGGTGTCCAGGACCCCATCCCTGTCCCCATCCCCACTGGGGTGTGTAGGGCCCTGTCCCCATCCCCAGGGTTGTCCAGGACCCCATCCCTGTCCCCAGCCCCAGGGGGGTGTGTGGAGCCCTCTTCCCATCCCCAGGGTGATATCCAGGACCCCATCCCTGTCCCCATCCCCAGGGGGGTGTTCAGGACCCCATCCCTGTCCCCAGCCCCACTGGGGTGTGTAGGCCCCTGTCCCCATCCCAGTGCTGTGTGTGGGACCCCATCCCTGTCCCCATCCCCAGGTGGGTGTGCAGGACCCTGTTTCAGGACATATTCCCACTGGGGTGACCTTTTGGGGTCCCTGGGGCCCCGAGCTGCCCCCCACCCACAGCAGGGGGACCCTGCAGGCAGTGGGGCTCCCCGGTGTCCCTGACCCGTGTCCTGCCCCACAGCCTGGCCCTGGTCCCCAGCTGGTGGATGACCCCAGCCAGCACCTCCTGGGTCCTGACGGGCTGCCCCGGAGCCGTGCCTGACCCCGGTGACGCTCTGGGACAGCCGGGACATGCCGGGGGGACTCTGCTGGTGCCACCAGCGGGCCTCAGGAGACCCTGTCCCCAGCCCTGGGGCAGGATGTCACCCCGGGGCTGGTTTTTAATCTTTTGTAAGGAAATAGAGGGTTCCTGGTTCCAGTGCTGTTTTGGGGTGTCTGGTTCTGTCTGTGGGGCTGGGGGGCGCAGCGCCAGCCAAAAGGGGGGGGCAGGAGATGGGGACAGTCCCTGAGGCTGCTCCTGTTCCTCTGCACAGCCCTGTCACCCTGTATGACCCCTGTCCCCCTGTGTCCCTTGTGGGGCATCTCCTGTCCCTTGTGGGGCATCTCCTGTCCCATATGCCCCCAAGTTGTCACTGGACCTGTCCTTCCACACAACCCTGTCCCTTGCACATGCCACATCCCCTGTCCCCTCCCTGTCCCTTGCAGGGCTGAGCCTGTCCCCATCCCTCTGCTGTCCCCGCTGCTGGGATGGATCCTCTGCCCCGGCATGGCCCCTGTTGTCCCCGGGGCTCGCCCTGTCCCTCCGCGCCATCCCTGTCACCCCCGTGTCCCCGGTGTCGTGTCCCCTCGGGGGCGTGGCCTGTGCTAAGGGGGCGTGGTTAATACAAATAGGAGTGGTATATCAGAAGGGGTGCGGTTATTGCGAAGGGGGCGTGGCCTGCGCTGGGAGCGCCGCACCCTCCTTCCGGGTCGGGACCGGCCGAGCGGAGCCGAACCGGGACAACCGGGCCGGGCCCAGCGGGAGCAGCCGAGCTGCAGCGGGCAGAGCGAAGCAGAACGGGCCGAACCGGGCCGGGCACACCCGATCCGACCGGGCTGAGGCGAACCGGACCGGGACAGGAGCAGCCGAAGGCGCTCGGGCCGGACCGAGCGGAGCCGAGCACCGAGGCGCGGAGCGAGCGAAGCGGCGCGCTCGGGGGCGGCCGAAGGCGCTCGGGCCGGACCGAGCGGAGCCGGGAAGCGAGCCGAAGGCGCGCTCGCGGAGCGCAGCCGAAGGCGCTCGGGCTAGCGGCGGCCATGGGGCAGATCGAGTGGGCCATGTGGGCGAACGAGCAGGCGCTCGCCGCCGGGCTCAGTGAGTGCGCGGGCTCGGGGGTTTGGGGGCCCCGGGCACTCCAGAGAGTCCCCGGGCACTGGAAGGAGTGAGGATGCCGAGCCCCGGGGCCGGGATGGGGATGGGATGGGGTGAGGGGGTCCCGGTCCCACCGGCCGGGGGTGCGGGCGGGGCACGGCCGGGAAGTCCCGGCCCGGCGGGGCTGGAGCCTCCGCTTCCTCCTTTTCTCTTCCTCCTCTGCCCTCTCTTCCTCGGTTCCGTCCTCTCCTCCTCCTCTGTCCCCTTGCTCTGGCCGAGAGGCTCAAAAAGCTCCCTCAGGGCCCCGGAGCTGCCCCGGGTCCCGCAGCAGCCCCGGCCCGGGCGTGCTCGGGGCCGGGAGCCGCGGTGCCCCTCCGGGTGCCCCTCGTGGCTCCGGGGGTCCCCAGTGTCCCCAGAGCCATCACCCCGTGCTGCGGTTTGCGGGGGCTGGATCCGCAATTTGGGGGGGCATGTCCTGAGCTCGGGCTGGATCTGGGGTTTGGGAGCTGCATCCCGGTTTGGGGGTTTATATTCCGGTTTGGGAGATGTATCCCGTTTTTGGGGGGTTGTATCCCTGGTTCGGGGGTTTTGTAGCCCGGTTCGGGGGGTTTGTAGCCCGGGTTTGAGGGGTGTATCCCCGTTTGGGGGTTTATTTCCCGGTTCGGGGGTTTATATCCCTGGTTCGGGGGGTTGTATCCCGGGTTCGGGGGGTTGTATCCCGGGTTCGGGGGGTTGTATCCGGGGTTGGGGTGTTTTATCCCGGTTTGGGCGTTCTATCCCGGCTTGGGGGCTTGTATCCCAGGCTTGGGCGTTGTGTCCCGGGCTGGGGTCGGTGTCCCGGCCCGCTGTGACCGCTCGGTGCCGGCTGTCCCCGCAGTCCTGCTGACGGGCGGCATCGTGGCCGTGGCGGGGCAGTTCAAGGGCTGGTACTTCGCGGCGTACTCCATGTATCCTCCCCACAGCGCTCCCGGCGCTGGCTGCGGGAAAACCCTGTCCCGATCCGGGTGGGAGGGTGACCGGGCAGGGCTCACATCCTTATCCCCCCACCCCGGTCCCAGCCGTGCCTTCCCTGCCCCACGCAGCCCCTTTTTTTGGGATGCGGGTGGTTCCTCGGGGACATTCCCGGTCCCATCCCGCCTTTCCTTGACGCCCCGGCAGCGCGGCGGGCGTCCTGGTCTGCCTGCTGGAGTACCCCAGGAGCAAGAGGAAAAAGGGCTCCACCATGGAGAGGTGGTGAGTGCTCCGTCCCCCCTGCAGCCCTGGCGTGGGGGTCCCGGTGCCCCCCAAACTCAGGGACGTGAGAGCAGAGCTGCATCCCGCAGAGCTGGGGGGGTTCCTCCTGGCAGAGGTGGGGGTCCCTGGAGGCTGGCTGTCCCCTGAGGGTGGCGACACCCCCAGTGACCCCCTGCTGTCACCCTGTAGTGGCCAGAAGTACCTGACAGCCGTGGTGAAGCTCTTGGGGCCCCTCACCAGGAATTATTACATCCGGGCCGTCCTCCACGCCGCGTGAGTGGGGTGCAGGGTCGGGAGTGGGGGCCGAGCCCCCCCCAGCTCCCTCTGAACCCCAAATCTCTGTCACAGCCTGGCTGTCCCCGCTGGATTCCTGCTCTCCACCATCCTGGGCACCGTCTGCCTGGGCATCGCCAGCGGCATCTACCTGCTGGTGAGTGCAGAGGGGCTCTGGGGGCCTGGGGAGGGGGAGGCCACCCCTAAACCCATGCACCGGTGCTTCCGTGTGAATTCCAAAAGCGTTCCCAGCCTGTCCTGGGCAGGGTGGGCAGGGGTCGCACCCTCTTCCCCCCCCGCTGTGCTTTCCCTGCCCCCAGCAGCCCCGTTTTGGGGTGGGGGCTGTTCCTTGGCACCGTTCCCCATCCCACAGGCTGCGGTCCGAGGGGAGGAGTGGAGACCCATCGAGCAGAAGCCCCGGGAGCGGCCGCAAGTGGGGGGCACCATCAAGCAGCCCCCCAGCAACCCCCCGCCCCGGCCCCCCCCCCGACGCCCGCAAGAAGCAGCCGGAGCTGGGGGGGCAGGTGAACCCCATCCCCGTGGAGGCGGAATAGTGGGGATCCCCCTGCCCCCCGCCCTGCTCCTGCTTCCCAGCTGCTCCTGGATCTGCTGCAGCCACCCATCGGGCTCCTGGGGATCCCCAAAACCCCGGGGGTGCTGAGCCCCGTGCTGAGGATGCCCAGCTCCTGGTGGTGCTCAGATCCCTGGGATCATCACTTCCCCTGGGCTCCCCAAGGGGTTCCCAAAGCCCCAGTGATGCTCTGGGGTCCCCAGCTGTCCTGGGGATCCCCAAATCCCCAGCAATGCCCAGCTCCTTGTAGGATCTCCATCTCTTGGGGATCCCCCAATCCCCAGCAATGTCCAGCTCCTTGCAGGATCTCCATCTCTTGGGGATCCCTAAATCCCCAGCAATGCCCAGCTCCTTGTAGGATCTCTTGGGGATCCCCAGATCCCCTAAGATGCTCAGCTCTCGAATTCCCAGCGATGTGATGCTCCCTGTGGGGTTTCCAGCCCTCGGGGGCTTCCCAGCTTCTGGAGATTCCCAAATCCCTGGGCCTGCTCAACTCCCTGTGGGGTCTCCAGCTCCCAGGAACTCCCCAGCTCCTGGACATCCCCAAATCCCCAAGAATGTTCAGCTTCCCGTGGGGTCTGCAGCCCCCAAGGCCTTCCCAGCTCCTAAGGATCCCCCGAATCCTTGGGGATTCTCAGCTCCCTGTGAGTCTCCTGCTCCCAGGGGCTCCTCAGCTCCTGGCAAGCCCCAAATCCCTGGGCATGCTCAGCTCTCCGAGGGTCCCAGCTCTCCAAGCACCCCCCCAGTTCCCTGAGGGATCCCCAAATCCCTGTGGAACTGCAGTTCTCAGGGAATCCCCAGCTCCTGGGGGGGTCAGGCAGCTCTGCTCCCGCTCTCCTGGTTTTTTGTCATTTCTGCAGTTGCTGTTGCAATAAAAAGTGGGAAAGGCACTGGCTGCTCCAGGGGGATCCCCCCAGCCCTGCCCCGCTCCTGGGGGGCTGGGACAGGGCTGGGGAGGTGTTTTGGGGACAAACAGTGCAGTTACGGGCAAATCCAGGATGGGGATGTGCAGAGTATGCCCACGGCAGGGTCCCCTCCCAAAATCCTTGTGGAGCCAGCTGTGGGGTGGAGCTGGGAGGAACTGGGAGGGCCCCACGCTGGAGGTGCACAGTGAGCCCCACAGGAGCCCCCCAAACCTGGGATAACCCCCAGCAGGGAACGTGGGGAGCGTTTCCCCTCCCAGTCCCGCTCGTGGCTGCTCCAGGTTCCCCGGTGTGCTGTGGGTGCCAAATCCTCCATCCCGCTGGGATCAGCGGCTGCTCCGGGCCCCCTCTGCCCCCTCCCCACACCGACCCTGCCCCCTCAGGGGCTGCGGGGGTCCCAGGGTCCCCCCAGGCGCTGCCAGCACAGCGGCAGTGGCCCTGGCAAGGTGGCACCAGGCCCGGGGGCAGAGCCTGGGAAAGGTGTGGGTGTCGGGATGCCAGGGCTGGGTCCCCCCCGGGCTGGGGGTGTGGGGCACCCCCGTGCCCTGCTGTTCATCCTGCCCTGTTTCCCTGCTGCTCCGGTGCTCTGCCCACCGTGCAGGGGCTGGGGTGTCCCACGGTGTGCTCTGTCCCCGTGCCCCCCTTCCCCACATCCCGCTGCCCCGGCTGGGAACAGAGCCCGGGACTGCGCCGGGAGTTGTTGGCTTTTATTGGCAGCGTTCAGTAGCGCTAGGGAGGAGACAATAAATACCTTTTTTTGGGGGGAATAAATAACCAGTGAGCGCGGCGCTCACAGGGTCAGGCCGTGGGGCGATGCTGGCTCCGGAGTCACAGCCGTGGCTGGGGGGGGTCAGCAATAAATAGAGGGTACAAAAAGCCCCCCCGGCAGCAAGGCTGATAAATAACCGATAAATAACCAGGGAGGGACGCCCCGGCGGGCTCGGGTGCTCTAAAACAAGCACGGGCTGGGTGACACGGTCACCGGGGCGGGCTCAGCGCGCCGTGCGGGGCAGGACGCAGGTGCAGCCCACGGGCACTCGGATGTAATCCACCTCCAGCGCCACCAGCCCCAGCCCCGCGGGCCGCGGGCACGGCTTGCGCCGCAGCACCAGCATGGTCTGCTGGATGGTCACCGAGTTGAGCGACGTGGTCTCCCGGCCGGTTTTCACGTCCACGCAGCCGCTGCACAGGCACTCGGCGAAGGCCAGCTTGCGCGGGTAGCGGTTCTCGTCCTCGTCGATGCTGCGGGGACACGGCGACACCTTCCCTTGTGCCGCCGCTGGGATCGCCCAGCGGAACGGCCGGGGAGGGGACGGGCGGGGTGTCGGGGTGTCGGGGGCACTCACCGGTAGCGCCACGGGGAGATGGAGCGCTCGTGGGGCTCGCCGCGGAGCCCGGCGCGCAGCGGCAGCGCGGGGCAGGCGGGCGGGCGGTGCCGCCGCCGCCGCAGGGCCCCGGCGGCCTCCAGGCGCTCCAGCTGCGGCACCAGCTGCACCGAGACGTGCCGGTCCCAGCGCAGGCTGCGGCCCAGGAGGTGAACGGGAGCCTCGTCGCCCAGCTCGGCGCCGCTGAAGCAGCGCACGGCGGAGTGCGCGGAGCCGCCCCCGGCGCGCCGCAGCCCCCGGCACTGGCACAGCGCCGCCAGCACGGCCACGGCAGCCAGCCAGCCCTGCGGGGACAGCACCGCGTCAGCGACAGCCCAAGGGACGGGCACGCACGGCCGGAGCACCACTGACACCCGAGGGGACAGCCACACACAGCCAGAGCATCACTGACACCCGAGGGGACAGCCACACAGCCAGAGCATCACTGGCAGCCGAGGGGACAGCCACACACAGCCAGAGCGTCACTGACACCCGAGGGGACAGCCACACACAGCCAGAGCGTCACTGACACCCGAGGGGACAGCGACACAGCCAGAGCATCACTGGCAGCCGAGGGGACAGCCACACACAGCCAGAGCGTCACTGACACCCGAGGGGACAGCCACACACAGCCAGAGCATCACTGGCAGCCGAGAGGACAGCGACACACAGCCGGAGCATCACTGACACGCGAGGGGACAGCCACACACAGCCAGAGCGTCACTGACACCCTGGGGACAGCCACACACAGCGCAGCTCTGCGTGTCTCTATATTTATATTTCTGTATCTGCCTTTATCTATATCTGTCTCTCTGTCGATATCAGAATATCTATAGCTATATATCAATGCAGCTATCTATTTCTGTATCTATATCTATATCTATAATCTATTTATATCTATATTTCTAGCTATCATCTATTTCTCTCTATATCTATATATATCTATCTTTATCTATTTCTATCTATATCTATTTCTAATTCAATCAATCAATCGATCTATATCCATCATCCATCCATCCATCCATCCATCCATCCATCCATCCATCCATCCATCATCCATCCATCCATCCATCATCCATCCATCCATCCATCCATCCATCCATCCATCATCCATCCATCCATCATCCATCCATCCATCCATCCATCCATCACCCATCCATCCATCCATCATCCATCCATCATCCATCCATCCATCATCCATCCATCCATCCATCCATCCATCCATCCATCCATCCATCATCCATCCATCATCCATCCATCATCCATCCATCCATCCATCATCCATCCATCCATCATCCATCATCCATCCATCCATCCATCCATCCATCCATCCATCATCCATCCATCCATCCATCATCCATCCATCCATCCATCCATCCATCCATCCATCCATCATCCATCCATCATCCATCCATCATCCATCCATCCATCCATCATCCATCCATCCATCATCCATCATCCATCCATCCATCCATCCATCATCCATCCATCCATCCATCCATCCATCATCCATCCATCCATCATCCATCCATCCATTTCTATCTGTAGCTATCTATATCTATCTGTATATATTTCTATTTCTGTTTCTGTGTCCGTCTCTATTTCTCTCTCTCTCCATCCATTTCCATCTGTATTTTTCTCTCTCTGTTTCCATCCGTGTCCCATCCCCACAAAATTAACATGCGCAGGTGTGTGACACACTCACTATCCACTGACACCGCACAGCGCCCGGCTGCTGACAACACACTGATACAGAAATGTTCATTAAAATACACACCGAGAAACACACACACAGATATAGAAATGTTCATTAAAATACACACCGGGAAACACACACACTGATACAGAAATGTTCATTAAAATACACACCGAGAAACACACACACAGATATAGAAATAGAAATTAAAATATACACCGAGAAACACACACACTGATACAGAAATAGAAATTAAAATACACACCGAGAAACACACACACTGATACAGAAATAGAAATTAAAATATACACCGAGAAACACACACACTGATACAGAAATGTTCATTAAAATACACACCGAGAAACACACACACTGATACAGAAATAGAAATTAAAATACACACCGAGAAACACACACACTGATACAGAAATGTTCATTAAAATACACACCGAGAAACACACACACTGATACAGAAATAGAAATTAAAATATACACCGAGAAACACACACACTGATACAGAAATGTTCATTAAAATACACACCGAGAAACACACACACTGATACAGAAATAGAAATTAAAATATACACCGAGAAACACACACACAGATATAGAAATAGAAATAGAAATTAAAATATACACCTATAAACAAAGACACAATTATAAAAATATATAGAAAAATAGAAATTAAAATATACACTTATAAACAGGCCCACAAATATAGAAATAGATAAAAAATATAAATTAGACACCTATAAACACACACACACAAATATAGAAATAGATAAAAAATATAAATTAAAATATACACCTATAAACACACACACAAATAGAAATAGATAAAAATAGAAATTAAAATATACACCTGTAAACACACACAGATATAGAAACATATAGAAAAAATATGAATTAAAATATACACCTATAAACACACACACACACATATAGAAATAGATAAAAAGAAATAAAAATATACAACTATAGACACAAAATATAAAAATATGTATTTTACATAAATATGTAAAAAGAAACAGAAATAAAAATATACAGCTATAAACACACACTCAAATATATATAAAATTTGTATACATCTATATAGAAACTTATGGTTTATAGATATGAGATATACTTTATATATAAAAAGATATAAAAATTGTATATGTTTATGGAATATAGAAATATATCTTATATAGGTATAAAAATAAATATAAATAAAAATACAAGACTATGAATACACATACAGAAACATATAAAAATTAATATATATTTATAGAAAAAATATAATATATAAATATACATATCTTGATATGAAGATATGTATTTATAAAAACATATATTTTATATATATTAAAATATATATAATTTTTTATATATTTATAGAGCATATAAACATATATTTTTATATCAATATGTAAAATAATTATAAATAAAAATAAAACCCAATAAATACACATACAGAAATAAATGTATAAATTTATTTCTCTTAATAGAGAAATATTAAAAACCTATTTTATATATATGTAAATATATAAAAAATATTTATATACTTATAGAAAATACATAAATCTATATTTTACATGAATATATAAAATAAATATAAATAAAAATATAAAACTAAAACCGCAAACACGCAAATATATACATAAAAATTTGTATATATTTATATAAAAAGATGTAAGTATATATTTAATATAAGGATGTATATCTGTATGGATATAAACGGATATAAACATATATTTAATATATATAAAAAGAGATATCGAAATTTTAAATTTATTAATAGAAAAGTATAAAAATATATGTTTACAAATATATAAAATAAATATTAATAACATTAAAAAGCTATAAACACACGCACAAATATATAAATAAAATTTTATATATATTTTTATAAAATATATATAAGTACATATTTTATATATAAAAATATATATAAAAATATATAAATATATACATTAGTACATATTATTTATATATTTATATATTTATATATAAATACAGATAAACACTTATAAATAAATATAGATAGATATAAATGGATGCAAATGTAAATATGTATTTATTGAAAATATATAAATATATAATTTATATAAATTGCATCAATAAATATATAAAATATACCAATAGATTATATATATAAAATTATATAACTAACTAAAAATATAAATAAAGATATAAATATAAAAAAATATATAAAACCACATACAGACATATATATATGTGTCTGACTGGTTTCATATATACATATTTATATTTATATATTTAAATATAAATAATATATATATATATTATTATATTACATATATATTAAAATTATATATATATATATATATATATATATACAGCACAGACCAGCAATGCACACGCACCCACACAGCACTGACATGGAGGTAAATATACAAAAAATACAATATAAACACTTTTTTTTATATATATATATATATGTGTGTGTGTGTGTATGTGTATATATAGATATATATATGTATATGTGTGTGTGTTTATATATATTTGTGTGAATATATATATGTAGATATTTGTACATATATACATATATACACATACATAAAAATAAATATAAAAGAAAAATATAAAAATAAAATAAAAATAAAATAATAAAAATTAAATTAAAAATAAAAAATATATTAAAAATATATGAAATATATATAAAATACCTATAAATGCAGATGCACACTCACAGCACTGACACAGGTGTGCCCACACCCCCAGCATTCAGTGCCCAGCCCTGAGCTGGGACGCTGGCACAGCCCACACCTGGCACAGGTGTGCAGACAGGGACACAGGGACACGCAGGGACACACGGCAGGGACACACAGGTGACGATGAACACACAGAGCCCTGCACAGCGTGTGTAACACACAGAGAAAATACACACGGTGTGTAACTCACACATGAAATACACAGAGCTGTGCACAGGGTGTGTAACTCACACATAAAATACACACGGTGTGTAATTCACACATAAGATACACAGAGCTGTGCACAGGGTGTGTAACACACACAGAAAATACACAGAGCTGTGCACACAGTGTGTAACTCACATAAAATACACAGAGCCCTGCACAGGTGTGTAACTCACACATAAAATACACACAGTGTGTAACTCACACATGAAATACACAGAGCTGTGCACAGGGTGTGTAACTCACACAGAAAATACACAGAGCTGTGCACACAATGTGTAACTCACATAAAATAAACAGAGTCCTGCACAGGTGTGTAACTCACACATAAAATGCACACAGGGTGTGTGACACACACTTTAAATACACAGAGCCCTGCACAGGGTGTGTAAACCCCACATAAAATACACAGAGCTGTGCACACAGTGTGTAATTCACTCATAAAATACACACGTGGTGTGTAATTCACACATAAAATACACAGAGCTGTGCACACAATGTGTAACTCACATAAAATAAACAGAGCCCTGCACAGGTGTGTAACTCACACATAAAATGCACACAGGGTGTGTGACACACACTTAAAATACACAGAGCCGTGCACAGGGTGTGTAAACCCCACATAAAATACACACAGCCCTGAACATGACAGGTAACACATGCAATGAACACACACACACACAGAGCTGTGTGCACATGGTGTGTAAACCACAGATAAAACACAGAAGCTGTGCGTTATGTGACAGGTGACACACTCAGAGCTGTGCACACAGTGTGTAACACACACACTCAGAGCTGTGCACGTTTATAACACACGCAGGAAACACCCAGGGAGCCCCACACATGACAGGTAAAACATATAATAAACACTCACACAGAGCTGTGCCCAAGGCGTGTGACACACACACGAAACACCCAGAGAGCCCCACACATGACAGGTAACACATAAAATGAACACACACACAAAACCACTCACACAGAGCTGTGCCCAAGGTGTGTGACACACACACGAAACTCCCAGAGAGCCCCACACACGACAGGTAACACATAAAATGAGTAAACACTCACACAGAGCTGTGCACATGGTGTGTAACACACACATAAAATACACACACAGCCCTGCACATGGTGTGTAAACCACGCATAAAATACAGAGCCCTGCACGTGACAGGTAACACACACACAGAGCTGTGCACAGGGCGTGAAACACACACTTAAAATACACACACAGCCCTGAGCATGACAGGTAACACATATGGTGAACACACACACAAAACACACACAGAGCTGTGCCTAAGGTGTGTAACACACACATGACACCCAGAGAACCCCACACAGGACAGGTAACACACATAAAGAGCTCTCACACACACTCAGAGCTGTGCCCAGGGTGTGTAACACACACATGAAACCCCACACATGACATGTAACACACATAAAGAGCTCTCACACACACTCAGAGCTGTGCACATATATAACACACACAGGAAACACTCAGAGAACCCCACACATGGCACATAACACAGATAATGAACACACACTCAGAGCTGTGCCCAGGGTGTGTGACACACACATTAAACACACATTAAACCCCACACATGACACGTAACACATAAAAGAACTCAGACACACACTCAGAGCTGTGCCTAAGGTGTGTGACACACACATGAAACCCCACACATGGCACGTAACACATACAATAAACACACACACACACTCTGAGGTGGGCACACAGTGTGTAACACACACATTAAACCCTGCACATGGCACATAACACATGAAAGAACTCACACATACACTCAGTGCTGTGCCCAAGGTGTGTGACACACACATTAAACCCCACACATGACATGTAACACATGAAAGAACTCACACACACACTCAGAGCTGTGCCCAGGGTGTGTGACACACGCATTAAACCCCACACATGGCACATAATACATACAATAAACACACACACACACTCAGAGCTATGCACAGGGTGTGTGACACACGCATTAAACCCACGTGAAACCCCACACATGACACGCAACCCACCCCCACACCCCCTGCCATCCCCACACTTTCTCCCCTCACCCCCCAACATCCCCCAGCGCCCCCAAACCCCACGTTACCATAGCCAGGTGTCGAGGGACCACGCCAAAATTTGGGGGGCAAGGGCGGGGGGGGGGGGGGGGTTTGGGGGGGCAGGGAACACGCCCAAATCTGGGGAGGGGAACACGCCAAAGTTTGGGGGGGACCCTTGGGAAGCGCAGCCCCGGGGATGAGGCGGCCGAGTGGCAGCGCCGCCGCCGCCGCCGCCTTTTTATAGGGCCGGGCAGGTGATGTGCACACACCTGGAAACTCCAGCGCCAGGTTCCTTCCTCCTCCCCGCGCAGGGCCGGCACTTCCTTCTGCGCTCCACGTGTGCCAGCCGGGAGCGCGGCAGGCTCGGAGCCCCAGCGCTGCGGCAGGGAGGCGGGAAGGGGTGTCCTGGTGACACCGGGACGGGCATCCCCCAGGCCGTGCCCTCTTGCGTCACCGGCGCCGTGAGATCACCACGGCATTCCCGGGCAGAAATCCCAAATTGGGCAACCCTGGGAAGGGCTCGAGGGCTGCCCTCGGCCCTCCAGGATGGCCCGGTGGCCACCAGTGGGAGACTGGTTTCGGGCTGGGAGCAAGGAGCAGGGCTGGAGGATGGGAAATCCCAGGGGATGCAGAATCCCAAGGGATGGGAAATCCCAGGGACCCCAAAAATTGTTCTCTGCAGGAGAGGGGCCTGGCAGAGGTACCCCAGATGATGCCCCCAACACTTCACAGCAGTAGGACACTCATTCCATACCGGGAACAAGGAGCCCGGGAAATCCTCAGGGCTCCCAAACACTGCTCCCTGAATTAGGGGGATTGATCAGAGTATTTACTGGGGGGGATTTATTTACCCCCCAGTGACGCCAGGCAGGGCAGAAGCTGCAGAAGGCCCCAGTTACACACCAGTAATACACTGGTTTCACACTGGGTGCTCCCCCAGGAGCTTTTCCAGCTCCACGGAGCTGCTCATGCCCCAAAAACCCCCAAAGTGAAGGGTACAGACCCCCCCCCCCCCCTTCCCCCCACAGCAAGGGAAAGGCAGAGAAAAGCAGGAAAAGGTAAAATTGGTTATCAAAATATTTTATTTCAGGGAGATCCCTCCAAAAAAAAAAAAAAAAAAAAAGAAAAAAAAGAGAAAAAAAAAGAAAAAAAAAAAAGGAAAAACCAAAGAAGGACCCTCCTGGCAGACGGACACGCCCACAACACCTGCAGGGCTCCTGGGAAATCAACTGAACCGATCCCCTGCTCCAAAGAAACACAGGTCACTCCCGAGGGGACTGAGGCAGGAATATATATATATATATTTTTCCTGGGGGAGGAGGGGTGCTGCCAGCAGTTCACAGCAGTTTTCGGCTCTCTCGGCACACGGGACTAGAACTGCATTGCTGAAGACACTCAACACACAGCAGGGCTAACTAGGAGAATACAACTCGAGGCTAGCAAAGAGGAGAGGGGACACAGGAGAGCTGGGAGCACCCCACGGGGCTGGAGTCCTCTGTGCAGAATTTACAGGGCCCCGGAGCCCTCCCGGAGCCGTTCGTCGCGGACAAAAACTTCCTTAATTTCCTTGTTTTGTGTGTGTGTGTGTGTTTGTGGGTTCGTGTTTGGTTTGTTTTTTGTTGTTGTCGTTTTTTGCTTTAAAAAGAACCGCGGCCAAAATGAAGAGGAGGAACTGCAAAACCCCAGAGCGGCCGCTCTTCTCCCTCTTTATAAAAACCCCAAGAGTCTCTCCGGGCCGAGGCTCACTATACTTTCCCCGGGATCTTGGCCCGTTTGCGGGCGATGGCGTCCTCCACGGCCTTGAGCTGCTTCAGGAGCTCCTCCCGCCGGGACAGCGTGCTGGATTTGCTGCCCTTGGCGGCCCCGGGGCCCGGCTCCGAGCCCTTGCCCGGCACGCTCGTGACCTTGCTGGAGCTCTTGGACTGAGGGGACAGCTGGCGTTTCCTGCAGGGAGAGAGGAGGGGCAGTGACAGGAGCTGGGGGCGTCCCAAAGGCTCTGAGGGAATCCGAGAGCCCCGCTGGTCATGCTAAAATGGGTTTTAAGGTGCTTTCTCACATAAATTTAATCTCTTTCCATGGGCAGGGACACTTCTCACTACCCCAGGTTGTTCCTTGGGCAGTGGCAGGGATGGGGCAGCCACAGCTTCTGAGGGCATCCTGTGCCAGGGCCTGCCCACCCTCACAGGGAAGGATTTCTCCCCGATTTCTGAGCTGAACTAAAATACCAGAAGTGCCACGTGTGTATTGTTACATATATAAAAATAAAATATATTTCATATATATATTAAATATATCATGGCTCCAGGAGCAGGTGGGAGAAAAGAGGCTGGAGACAGGAGGAGGCCTTGGGTTGAAAACTGGCTTAAATAGTAAAAAACCAGGTATTTCATGTGGATTCCCAAATTCCCAAGATTAAACTCAGGGCCAGCTCATGGCTGCAGTGAGCAGCTCCCTGTGAGACCCAGAGGGGAGGGCAGCCCTGGAGCAGCCCCTCAGTCCCAAATCCTGCAGGCCCTTCCCTGTGATGTCTGCCCCCAGAGAGCCTCGGAGTGGATCCCCAGCCCTCGAGCCCCCAGAGCCACACATTGACTGGGACATTCCCAGCCCTGCAGGAACTTGGCTGAGCTGGTCACCTGGCATCTGCATGGAAAACGCAAAGCCAGGGCTGGCACCGCTCTGTCCCAGGCAGGGGACACATCTGAATATGGCACAGCAGCAAGGGGAGCAGCTGAGGGTGTGCCAGGCCGGGAAAAGGGGAATCGGGCACTGGAACCGGGTGCCAGCAGGAGCTGGCCAGGGGGAAGGGGTTGCACTCTGGTGCTCATTAACACCGTGCTAACGAGCTGCAGAGGCACTGGCTGAGCTCACTCCTGACCCACTTGGCTCCTGGTGCTCCTGCCCTTCTCCCAGCTGGAATGGCCCAGCTGAGCTCTGCACGAAGCCCTGGCGCCCGCCCAGGCAGCTCCGCGTCCTGCCTCGCGCTGCGCTCCACGGCAGCTGGAACTGCCGGCCTGGGGGAGCCTGGGAGAGGGGCAGGCCCTGGAGGAGCAGGGCTGCAGGCCCTGGAGGGCTGGGAGGCCCAGCAGAAGCAGCAGCACTCACCTGTCTGCCTGTGCAGGGGAAGGTTTTGGGTTCTGGCCCCGCTGCCGTTCCTGTTTGGGGGACGAGACTCTCCCGGTCGCCTTCCTATCGCGAGAGCCTGGCGGGAGAGCAGAAGGACATTCCTTCATTTTCCTGCTTGGCACCAAGGCACAGGCCACCCCCTGCCTGCACTGGCCGGCCACGATGTGCCAAAAAAGATGCCAAGTCCAGCAGAGCTGGAAAAGCCTCACTGCGTGCCCCCTGCACCTCCGGGGGAGCAGAGAAGCCAGGCAGGGCTGTGCCCCGCATCACCTGCACACACCACCTTCCACCAGCCCTTCCTCACCCTCCAGCTGCTGCAGCTGGGCCCTTCCATGGCATTCTGTGCCTGCAGAGCTGCTGGCTCTGCCCTGGCGGGTCACGGGGTCTAGTGGCTCCAGCAGTGACAGGCGAGGGCAGCTCTGCTGCTTTGGGAGCCAGCGGGGCCTCCCCCGAGGCAGCAGCACCCCCGTGTTTGTTCAGCACGGCTCAGCTGCCAGGCCCTGCCCCAGCACAGCTGCCCTGGGCACCCAGGGATGCTGGGGAGCAGCTGGGTTATCCCAGAACAGAGAGGGAATTCCACCTGGAAGGCAGCCTGTGGAGCTGCTGCCCTGCTCTGACCTCAGCTGGAGCAGCACCTCAGGCAGCAAAGGTGCCCAGCCCCTCGTGGCAGCAGCCCCTGCGTGCGCCAGGGCATCCCTCTGCTCCCGAGGATGGGCACTGGGACAGCCTCAGCCCACAGGTGCAGGTCACAGAGCAGGTGACACACGCAGCCACCACCACGGAGCAGGCTGGTGCTGGGATGCCGAGGGGCTCAGTCCCAACTGGGCCAAGGGCACCTTTGCCATTGGATTTGGGGCTCCATGGCCTGGACTCCCCATCCCTGGAAGTGCTCAAGGCCAGGCTGGATGGGGCTTGGAGCAACCTGGGCTAGTGGAAGGTGTCCCTGCTCTTTGGTGCCTTCCAACTCAAATTAATCTGTGCTTCTATGATTTGCTGCAGCTCAAAAATTGCTTTTCAGCAAACAGCAGAGGATGGCAGCGGTGTCTCTCTAGAAAGAGTGCTGGCCTGGCCCCGTCCCTGTCCCTGGCGTGTGAACCAGACCCCAGTGAACTTCAACCTCGGGCAGTCCCTCGCAGGCTGCCCTTGCAGGAGGTGAACGTTGCAGGTTATTAGCACAGACCTTCTGCTGGCTGGCACCCAGAGTCAACAAGATCCACCTACAGCTGAGCCACCAGGGAAAACAACATCACGTGGCAGCTCCCACGTCACCGGCAGCCACCTCTGGCTGCCAACTCCCCCCTCACCCCCCGTGCCTCTTGGCAGCCACAGCAAAGGCTGCGGGGTGGCACTGAGGTCCCTGTCTGTGGCTGCCAGCTCTGCTTCCCGAGCTGCTCCTGCTGCTGGGGAGGATTGAGGCCCAGGAGAGCACTTGGAAAGCCCAGGTCTTTCTAAACATCCAGGGCAGAGCGGGTTGTGTCACCCAGAGGTGGGGCAGTCAGCTCCTGTCCCAGGCTGGCTGATGCAGGCAGGGGTTGATTGCATCCCTCCCTCCAGCCCAGCCTTTCGAAGCACCAGCCTGGCTGGCAGGGACAGCTGCCCCGGGAAAACTCCAGGATGCACCAAAGGAAACTCCTGTGACTCACAGTCCTGGAGGGGCTGAGGTTTGGAAGCGACCTTCGGGATCATCCAAGCCGAGCTTCAGCCCAGCACCACCACGGTCACCCCTAACCCTGTCCCCAAGTGTCACATCCACACGTTTTTGGAACGCTTCCAGGGATGGGGACTCTCCCCTGACAGTCTGGTCCTTTCTGGGAAAAAATATTCCCAGATTTCCAACCTAAAGCTGATTCCACAGCCACATGCAAGGCCAGCAGCAGTGAGCAGGGGGCCGTGGGGTGGATGTGGAGGTGAGAGCTCCGTGTCTCCAAAGCCAAGGGGCTGTTTTTTGGACTTAGAGAGACACAGTGGAGTCACACTGGGCACAATGTGTCCCTGGGAGAGTGTGGCAAGGCTGGCACTGACCTGCCCAGGGCCTCAGCTCTGCTGTGTTTTTGCAACAGGATGGTCAATGCCCCCCTTTATCTGGTGGCAATCTCACTCTGAGGTTTTGGGAACACTGCAGTGGATCTTTCCAGCTGCTGGAAAGCAGAGCTGGCTGGAGGATGCCTCACCTCTGTCAGGTGACAGGTTGGCCCGTTTGGCTGGAGGAGAGCTTGGCCTCTCTTTGTCTGCTGGCTCGTATCTCTTCCTGCTTCCTTTGTCAGCTGCCTGCAATGGAATTAAAACAATGGAGCTGAGCAGCCACTTCCCTCTGCAGAGGGAAACGGGCACAGCCATTCCCTGGATCCCTGGATGTGCTGCCTGGCTCCTGCAAACACCTTTCCCAACAAACACAGCCATCCCTGAATCCACCTAATTCCCAAGCACCAGGAGCCAACGGCAACACCCCCCCCCCGCACTGGGGTTAAGGCTGTACTAATTTCAGGAGAGGAACAGGCAAACAGCAGCTTTTTGGGATGTTTTTTCTTCCCAGCAGCACCAAGGATAGCAGATGTGAAGGAGGCATGTGGAGCCGTGCCTTTTCCAGGCTGTCATGTGTCACTGCACACTCCTCCCTCCTTCCTGCCTCTGATAAAGCCTCTTCACGTCAGAGCACAGGGAAGTAGAGAAATCTGCAGCCTCAGACTGCGCCGGGGAATTTGGGCTGGCAGAGCAAAATATCAAAAACAGGAACCTGCCCACGTGATGGGGCCAACACCCTGCCCCAGCAGCAAACCCCACGAGCCCCAACTCCCCCACACAGGCTGCGGGTTGGGATCTGCGCCGAGGGCTCAAACCGGGGCAGCGGGATCAGAGGGCAGGGGAAGAGCCAGGGGGACACCCCAGGAGCTCTCCTGCCCCCTCTCCCTCTGCACTCTGGCTGCTCCCAGCCCGCTCTGGTGTGGCACAGGAAGAGCTCCCAGAGCATCTCCCAGGGGAAAGGCCCCGGCACACGCGGGACCTTCGAGCAAGCGGGGAAGAGCCTGGAAGCTGCAGCAGGAATGTGCCCCAGGGAAGCCGCCAACACAGCCCCAGAGTGAAGCCACCACAGGGTGTGTGCTGCCAGACTGGTTCTGTGTGCTGCCCTCCAAGCCAGCCCCAGACCTTCCTGGCTGAGCTCACCCCAACAGGGCTGAGCCTGGAGCTCCCCTCCTGCCGGGATGGATCCCCCACCTGCTGGGATCCATCCCCCACCTGCCGGGATCCATCCCCTTCCCTCCTGCCAGGATCCATCCCCTCCATCCCCTCATCCCGCTGGGATCCATCCCCCTCCTGCAGGATCCATCCCCCTGTGGCCCCCAGGAGCAGGGAATGCCAGCCTCCAGCGATTCCCACCTTGTTCAGGAGCGTCAGTTTGATCTCCTTGTGCCCGCTGAAGCTGCCCTGCTGTGCCTGGGGGGCCGAGGGCTGCTGGCCCTGGGGCAGCTGCTGGGATTTGCTTCCCGGGGTGGGCTTGGCTGATTTCAGGAGCTGAGCGGGCACGTCTCGTTTCCTCTTCTCCTCTTTAGCACTGTCTTCTTTTTTTGACTTTCCTGTTGAAAGCAGAGAGCACAAGGGGTCACTTGGGAATGATTCCTGTGGCCTGCTCTCCCTTTGGGCAAGAGGGTGCTGCTCCAGGGAGGGAAAAAGCCCACAGCAGTTAACTCAGCTCGTGGACACGAGGTTAAGGGATTCAGGAAACCAGCATTTCCACAGAGAGCAACAGAAAAGACAAAGAACAAAAACACAGACTCTGCCACGGTCTGGAACGAGCAGAGGAAGAGCAAAGTGATGCTGGAGCTGTCCAGATTTACATCACATTCCAAGGGTGAAGGAGAATGGGAGAGGCAGAACTGCCAGGCAGGAAAAGGGATGAGACACCCAGAGGCACAGGGATGAAGCATATGGACGCAAATTTGCTCCACAGCCTCCCTTCTCCACAGGCTCTCTGCTCCTGTGTCGCCTCTGCTCGAGGATTTTCCCGGAGCCCCCAGAATTCCCAGGGAAGGATCCCTGCTCCTCCCTTCTTCTCCTAGAGGAACACACCCCCAGCAGAGCAGCTGCCCGTACCTTTCTTCTGCTGGGCCGGGGTGGGGGAGCGGGAGCTGGCCGAGGACACGGGGCTGGCCAGGTCTGCGTACATGTCCTCGGAGTCGGCGCTGCGCACGGAGCTGCTGCTGGACGAGGCACTGGACACGGAGGAGACGCTGCTCACGCTCAGGGACCTGCCAAGAGCCAACAGCTCGTCACAGCCAGGCAGGCAACGGGGCCTTTCTGCATCTCCCTGCACGGCTGGATGCTGGGGGGCTCGGCAGGGAACGATGCACAAAGGCCGTGTTGTCCTGGGGTGCTGCTGGCGTGAAAAATCCCAAAGCTGTCGGGTGCAGGCCTAGAAAGTAATGATTATTTATAGGCAGGATTAAGGCAATGTGTAAACAGGTCACTGTTTGCCCAGGAAAACAGGGAGTGAAAGCAGGGAGTGCGCTGGCACATCCAGGTCAGTGTTACAGCTCAGGGCAAGGGTTCCCTGGCAGGGTTTCTGCCGCTGGCACGCATCCACTGTCACGACTGATAACCACAGGGAGATGCCTCCAAGATGGAAATCTCCTAGCAGGGCCTATCCCAGGAAGTGCTCAAGCCAGGCTGGACAGGGTTGGAACAACCTGGTCTAGTGGAAGGTGGCAGAGAGTTGGACTGGATGAGCTTTAAGCTCCTCTCCAAGCCAAACCATCCCGCTCCATGAATATTCAGGCAGCCTCTCCAGCCTGTTCCACGGGCCACACCGCCCTGCTCTGCCAGCAAGGCCCAGCTCCGTGGCTGGAAGCTGCACTGGGATGACTGAAGGGGCTGTGGCAGCTTCAGCACAGACCAACCCTCTGCAGCCTGTACCCCTGGCACCAGGAGCTGAGTTCTGAGAGGTCTCACGGGTGGTTCCAACAGCTCCAGGATGAGCCAGGAACTGCTCCAGGCCACCAGGCTGGCCAGGTGTGGGCACACAGTGCATTTGCCACATCTCCCCCTTCCCAGAGGAGCAGCACAGGCAGCCCCAGCGTGCTCACACTTCCCATCCGTGCCCTGGTGCTCTCTGAAGCTCTTGCATCACCCCAGGCTGAGCTGATGAACGTGACAAGCACGGAGTAAACAAGCCGGATTTCCGTAAAATAACGCGGACGTTGAACCTCCAGAGTTCACAGATGGGAATTTGCAGCTGCTCAGAGCCAAATCCTGCTCCATCCACTGGTTTTACACCACAGGACTATTACACCCGTGTGCCAGGGAAGTGCTGGGTTTCAAGGCTCTGCCTGTGAGGATTCAGGGAATCCTCTGTGTGAGGAGATGAAAAAAACCTGAAGGAATGGCTTGAGAGTGGTTTGTTTTTCTTTGCTGGAAGCAGATTGTTTACACATCCCACAGACCAACAGCCTTGGAACTGTTCACTTGGGGCTAAACACAAAGGAACTGGACCTGCAACTTTGCCAGCAAAAGGAAAATATCATTAGCTGGGCCTTTTAGGGATTTTCTGACCTACCTCTCTTGACAGGCCAAACATCTCCCCTAAGGACAGGAACCAGAGGTAGGAGAGGCTCAGGAGAGCCAAGCTCCATAGCCTGAAACTGTTCTCTTGTAGTTTAATTAGGATGTGGGATCACCCTGGCCAGGAGGAGTTGCTTTGGTCACCATTTAGGTTAAATGGGTACTTGGACACACATGACAGGATTATTTCCTTGAGTAAACCACAAGGGAAATATCAGGGAATCACGGAATGGTCTGGGCTGGAAGGGACCTTAAAGATCACCCAGCTCCAACCCCAACACCTCCCAAAAGAGGAGGCTGCTCCAAGTCCTGTCCAAATTGGCCTTGGACACTTGCAGGGATGGGGCAGCCACAGCTTCTCTGGGCAACTGGAGCCAGGGCCTCCCCACCCTCACAGGGAAGCATTGTTCCCAAACATCCCATCAAAATATCCCCTCTATCAGTTTAGGCCATTATATCTTGTTCTGTCACTCCATGCCCTCTCCAACACTGTATTCCCACCACAATTCAGGACTCGGGATCTGTGACACAAACCCAACCTTGTCCCACCCCCCAGGCACCTGCAGCCGGTGCTGCTGGAGCTGCAGAGCTTCCACTGCAAGAAACCAAACCTGTGAACAACAGCCACCATCTCTGCTGTTCAACAAAGGTCACAAGGGCTCAGGGCTGTACCTGGATTTCCTTGAGCCAGAGGGAGAGTGAGAGACTGAGGCAGAGGATGATCTGGAATGAGATCTGGAGAGAGACCGGGACAAGGACCTCGATCGGGAGCTGGAGCCGCTGTAGCTGCTGGCACTGCCACTGATGCTGCCACTGATGGTCCTCCTGCAAGGCAGCAAACAGCCCTCCCACCATGAGAATGGTGGTGGCAAAGAGAGACGGGGGAGGAAAACCCCAAGAGAAAAGCAGAGATTTGCTCAGCACCCTCTGACTGACACCCAGCCCGCCCTGAGGGGCGATCGGCCCCTTCCACAACTTCTCCCAGATTATGTGCTGGGAATGATGTTCTGTGGTGGGGAATATCCCTGGGAATGATGTTCTGAGGTGGGGAATATCGGGAACATCCCTGGGAATGATGTTCTGTGGTGAGGGAACACCCCTGGGAATGATGTTCCGTGGTGGGGAATATCCTTGCGGTCAGTGTGGGTCAGCTGCTGACCCCCCACCACATCAGGTCTGTGTGGCACCAAGCAGATCCCTCACGTTCCTTTTTCCCCACTCTGCCACCTCCGCAAGCAGCAGCTCTCAAAAAAGCCCTTTTCCCCACTCCCACCCTGATTCTGCCACATTTCCTGCACTCCATCCTCCCCCAGCCTCCTCGGGCAGGAGCCACTCAAGGTAAATCAGCACCATCCCAGCCCAGCTCTCTTCCCCTTTTCCCCCTGCCCCAGGGGATGGATTTCTCCCTGAACATCGGGCCTCTGGGATTTGCTGGATCTCCCAGGAGACAGAAACCTGGGATTTGCTGGATGTGCCACGAGATCAAGGCTCACTCCACCCCCTGTATCTCTCACCTCCTGGGTGGAGTCCTTGTCTGACGTTCCTTCCTCCTTGCTTCCCGATTGTCCCCTGCCTTGGCTGCCTCCGGGGCCGCTGCTGTAATTTTTGTGAGGGGCTGAGGGACTGGGAGGGCAGTGAGTTTCTTCACAGATTTCTCCCTGGAAAAATGACAATTTTCAGGTGTGTGATCCCATCGGGTGGGTGCAGAGCACTGATGTCCTCAGAAATGGTGTGCTCTGGTTTGTGGTTTAATATTTTAGAGATTGTGGAATCCTGGAATGGTTTGGGCTGGAAGGGACCTTAAAAATCATCCCACTCCACTCCATTCCATGGGACACCTTCCACTGTCCCAGGTTACTCCAAACCCCATCCAACCTGGCCCTGATGTGATTCCTGAAGCTACAAACACTTGGCTGCTTCACCAAAACACAAACGCCACGGATTTCCCCAAAGGGATTTGTTCTCCTTATGCTCAATCAATTCATCTTTTCAGAGACAAATTACTGTACAACAGCCAATTCTGGAGATATTTGCCTTGTAAATTAACTCCTGCAGCAGACTGGGTGGAAATGTTGTTTCTCATCCATTTAATTCCATCATTTTTATCCCAGACACTTACACCTGCTTAAAATCTGCCAGTCAGGCTTCAGGATGAAATGTGCACAGTTAATGCAAAAATTCTCTTTTTTACTCCAGCACACAGAGCAGGAGGGTGCAAAACAGCCTGTGTGTGCCTGGGTCTGTCCCTCGGCCTGTGCTCCCTGTGGAAAACTGATGGGAGCACCACTGTGTCACCCAGCACCCAGGGCAGGAGGTGGCAATGGCTCTGGCTCCTCAGGGCTGCCCCACTGGGGGCCCAGAGCACTCCAACCTCTGCTCTGACACTGCTCCAAGTATGATCCTGGAATGCTTTGGGTTGGAAACACCTTGAGGATCATATTCCACGCCCTGCCACGGGCAGGGACACTTTCCACTGTCCCAGGGTGCTCCCAGCCCTGTCCAGCCTGGCCTTGGGCACTGCCAGGGATCCAGGGGCAGCCCCAGCTGCTCTGGGCACCTGTGCCAGGGCCTGCCCACCCTCCCAGGGAAGGATTTCTCTCTGATATCCCATCCATCCCTGCCCTCTGGCAGTGGGAAGCCATTCCCTGTGTCCTGTCCCTGCATCCCTTGTCCCCAGCCCCCTCAGGCCCTGGAGCACCCCAGCCCTGATTTCACATCCATCAGCTGGGGAGGAGCTGCTGTCTGCACACACACACTGGCAACTCCTCCTGCTGCCGTGCTCCAAGCTGCAGTTATCCCCTGCAGAACACGGGGTTAAGCCCTTGGCACTTTGCTAGCCAGGGACAATAATCCCTGTGCTGGGGCAGGCTGCCCTGGTGTCACCAAACCAGCCCTGCCAGGAGCACTGGGAGGGAGCAGAGGGCCTGGGAGAGCTGAGCCCCCAGTGGAGGGGAAAAACCCCAAAAGGCAGGATAACGAGGGACAAGAATTGTGGCAAAGGGGATTGTCCTAAATTCTGGAGAATTCAGGGGGATTCCCATGGTGTCATTCATTTGCAGGTCAGCTTAGAAGAGGTGACATCACTACGGTGTTGTGTCACCCTCCAACGTCCCCGTAATTTGCCACTGCAGGGTTTGTGAAATAGCAATTTCAGGAATTTAAAAGAGCAGCAGGGCTGTCAGAATGTGCCAAACCCAGGTGCAGTGAGCTCCAGTCCTGTTTTCATCCATCTCCAGTGTGAAAAGCTGATGAGGTTGAACCATTTCTTTATTCTGAGGCTGTGGATTAACCAAAGCCACAGCAGAGGAAGGTACTTAAACTTTTTTATAGCTCCTATTATGTATATTAAGATTATACAAACATATCTGCACACACAGAATGCTCCAGCAGTAAACCATGAGTTTAAACACTTGTACACAGGTAATATTTCAGGATACTTGTACAGTTTAACTTGGATTTAATAAGTAAAAGTGTCATTATTTAATTAAATCTGCCAAGCTAAAAACTCTTCAATAAAGGTTGTATTTTACATCTTTTATTTCTTTCATAAACTCAGTGAGGTTTAGAATCCCAGAATGGTTTGGATGGGAAGGGACCTCAAAGATCCTGTTCCACTCCCTGCCATGGGACACTTTCCACTTGCTCCAGAACCTGTCCAGCCTTGGACACTTCCAGGGACCCAGGGCCTCCCCACCCTGACAGGAACAATCCCTTCCCAATATTCCACCTAATCCTGCATTCCTTCCTGAAGGCCCCTGAAGGTCAGAAGGGCTTGTCTGGACCCTCACCCAGAGGAATTTGGATCCTTACCCTTTCCCAGGAGGTGGCAATAATTCCCCTTTAGCCTTGGCCAGTGGCTTGTGAGGAGATGGTGTTGGAGAAGGAGAGGGAGAAGATGAGAAGGACCTTGACCTGGAAAGGAAGGAGACACCACTCAGCTCGGGCTCTGGGATTGCAGGAGCTTTTCCTGGCTCTCAGGGCACTCAGCCACCACTGTCCCCTGCCCAGGAACCCTCCTGAGCTTCTCCTGCTTTTATATCTGGACTCTGTGCAACAAAACTTGAATTCTGTCACCAGACAGTGGGAAAAGCAGGAAACAGAAGGAAAAATAAGATCAGCTAGAAGAGAGGCAGTCCAGGTATTCCACAGCAACACCTGAGGCTGTCTCTATTCTCTCCTTAGGGAGAACACACAGGAAAACAAGCAGGACTTTGAGTTTTGTGTTCATCACTTTATGTCCTGTAACTCCTAGAGCAGTTCATCCTTTAAACAGCAACAAAACAAAAAAAAAACCCCAAAAAACTTGGGAGAAGGACAAAAGAATACAGCTAAACCTAATCTGTAATTTCTGGAACACAAGAAGCATTAAGTGGAGCATCCCAAAGGTGACAATCAAGGGCAGGAGCTGTTTCCTGAGCCCCTGAGCACACCCCACGTGCTGCTGCTGGGGTGATTCACCCCAGTGCCAAGACTGGAAGTGCCTTTGTTGCACCCCAGTGCCTCAGCAGCCTGACTCCTGTGTGACAGCTCCTCTGGGGACAGCTGGCCACAGGGTGTTCCTCTCTCTGTCACCTCAGGGAGAGGCCGCCAAGGGTGTCACCCACACTGGCACTGTCCTGCCTGGAGCGTGGATGGATGGGGAAGTTCATTCTGCTTCCCAGGTGGAATCAGCTCCCAGCTGAGCTTTTCCTAGGAGAAAGCAGTCCCAGAAGTGACAGAGTGTGTTCTGCCATCACCTGTGGGATCTGCTCTGGGTACCTGTGTGGCTTCAGCTCCTATCTGAGGAGCCAGTTCTCCTACTATGGGTATTGCAGACTTGGGAAACTGTCTGCAGGGGCAAGGAAGTAGCAGAGGAATAAATCTTAATCAGCATGGGACCCTGGATTGCTACTTTGAAGTGTCAGGACTATCACAAGACACAACTGCTTTAATAAAGAAACGGGATTTGCCTCTTGAAATAGAAATCCCAGCGCCACAGAAAAGAGATGCTGCTGAACTTCTTCCAATCAGAAAATGCAAATGATGGGAATGTTAATCCACCACAGGCATGGGAAAGAGCCCAGCCACAACAGCATTGCACCTGTGGGTGGGAGCACTGGGGAGAGGAGGGGGTGGCTGACAGATCTCCTTCAGCCAACAACCACAGCCTCCCTCGCTCAGCCAAGGGCTTGGGATGGTTCATCCTCACAGAGCAAAAAGGAACTGTCAGGAAGCATTTGGAAACCATCCCACCACTGGTTCCCAGTCCCAGGAGCCACTACCTGGACCTGCTGCCTGAGAAAGAGCTGTGCCTGGAGGAACGACTGGAGTAGGAGCTGTAGGACGAGGACCTGGAGCGCGAGCGGGAGGAGCCGGACCCAGAGTAGGTGGATGAACGAGAAGAGGACCTGCAAGAGAAATATTACAATTCAGAGCTTCCTCAAAAGAAATATTACAATTCAGAGCTTCCTCAAAAGAAATATTACAATTCAGAGCTTCCTGAGAAGCCCCAAGGTTTTGTTTCCAAAGATGTTCTGCTCCAAACCCCACCAACCTTCTCCTCGGGGAACTGTCAGGATTTATAGCCTCTCCTCAAATCCCCTTTTTCTTTTAGGGAGGATCCTGTTGTTGCTACTCTCTCTGCACACCTAAATAAGCCTCCCTTCCTTTCATTACTGATGTTCCATCCTTTTTGGGAACTGCTTCCACATATTTTGTGCCTTTTCACTGGACAATCCCCTGACAGGTCACCTGACTGGGTGCAGTGATCCCAGCAGGAAAATCTGCTTCAGGAGGCCTCTGCCTTTTAGATGTCTATCTCCAATTTAACGTGTTCCTCATTCCTCCTGGATACTTTCCCCCTCTTTCAGGAGCTTCAAGTTCAAGCATTTAAAGGAAATGGATCCAGTTTGTGCCTCGAGGCTCTCAGATTCAGGGAGTTTCTTTCTCAAAGGTAGTTTTTGTCTTATTTTACACCGTTGGTTTCCAAGCCTCATTCCAGCTCTCCAAGGCTCTCTCAAACCTCCACAATCCCAGTTCTCCCAGCAGCATCAACCTGCTCTTACTGGAGTGAGCTCAACTCCTCCCTCCATCCATCCCAGAATGACCAGGACCCAGTTTTTACAGCTCCCAGTTCTTGCAGGGTACCTGCAGTGGTTTGGTCAGGTTTTCCAAGTTATTGCCACAATTCCATGAGTATTTCATCTCAGAGGAACACCACAGCTTGGAATATGGGGTTGAGACACACTGAGCTGCTATCATGCAGACTGCATCCAGCTCTAATTCACTGCAAAAGTGGTTTTTCCAAGGATTTGCCTTTTCCTGATCTCCGAAAGTCACAGCACAGCTCTCTGCCTGCTTTGGCTCCCATCTCACTACGTGTCCATAGATGCTCCTGAGCAGCAAATCTTGGACTGCTTTCCCAAACATAAAACCATGGCATGGTTTGGTTTGGAAGGCAGAAAGAAGCAGTGCCCTGGCACCAGCAGAGATGTGGATAAAGGGCAAGTGTGCGTTTTTGTTTCTCTGAAGAGCAGACAAAAAACTAAAGCACAATTCCTTCTTGAGCATTTTTTTTTGTACAGAAAATCTCAGAAACTGAGCAGCATCAAAGCAACCCACACTTCATCCTTCCTCTGTGCAGAGAGTCACCACCCCTCCTGTAGCCACGATATTTTATGAAAATCCTTTTGCCAGGATTTTCCTCTAAGAAGCTGAGGGGCCTCAGGAACAAAATGTAAATGTAAACAATAACTGTCTGCTGCTGTGGAATGCAACAGGTGCATCTGGGATTGGTCCCATGTCTTGTTTCCAATTAATGACCAACTGCAGCCCAGCTGTCCAGACTGTCTCAGTCAGTCACGAGCCCTTGTTATTCATTCCATTCCATTCCTGTCTCGCCTTCTGATGATTCCCTCCTCTCTGTTCTTTTAGTATAGTTTAAGTTCAGCATTTTTAATATAATACATATCATAATATAATTCACCAGCCTTCTGAAACATGGAGTCAGAATTCACATCTCTTCCCTCGTCCTGTGTGCCCGGCAATGCCATGAACCCAGACCCTCCCAGCAGAGCAGCACAGCACTGAGAGCACACACTCCCACCCCAGGGACCCCAGCCTCACCTGGAGGAGCCTGAGAGCTCAGCCCCCCTGCCAGCACAGCCCTGAGAGCACACACTCCCACCCCAGGGACCCCAGCCTCACCTGGAGGAGCCTGAGAGCTCAGCCCCCCTGCCAGCACAGCCCTGAGAGCACACACTCCCACCCCAGGGACCCCAGCCTCACCTGGAGGAGCCCGAGGCCGAGGCGGAGGAGGCGGAGGCGCGGCGGCGCCGGCGCGCGCGGCTGGGGGACACGGACACCCCCAGCTTCTTCTTGGGGGACTTGGACCGGCGCCACGGGTCCTTCCACTCGTCCGCTCGCTTGGACGGGGCGCTGCCCAGAGCCAGAGCATCCTTGTCCTTCTTCGGGGCCTCGGGCTGCCGGCTGCGGAACAGGGACACGTCAGCAGCTGGGCTTGGGGACACAGGGAGGGCACGGGGGACAGCAGCCAGACACGGTGGCATGTAATGGCAGGATAATAAATATAATTAACAGAGTAGAATGCAGTATAATATAGTATAATATAATATAATACAGTATATTATAGTATAATATAATATAGCATAGTATAGTAAAATGTAATATAGTAAAATATACTATAATATAGTAAAATATAATATAAAATAACATAATAAAATATAGTATAGCATAGTACAGTAAAATGTAATATAGCATAGTGTAATAAAATATAATATAATATACAATAGCATAGTATAATAAAATATAATATAGTAAAATATAATATAGTATAATATAGTATAATCTAGTATAATAGTATATAATTATATAATAATTATAATTAATATAATATATAATACAATAATAATATTATTATATTATAATATAATGATAATATATTGGATTTGCAAGGATCCCCCGACGTCTGGGAAGAATGATATCAGAACTCCATGATATCAGAGGGCTAATTAATTACTTTCTGTATTATATTACACTTACTACAAAGAATCCTAAAGAATACTCAAAGATCCTAAAGAAAACTGTGACTGTCAGGACACAGCTTGGACCCGATAGGCTCATTAACATAAACGATTCCACCAGAATCCAATCAGGCAAATTCCTTCAGGTAAATGATCTTCCAACACATTGCACACGTTTAAAACAACAGGAGCAGAGGACAGAGATAAGAATGGTTTTGAGCATTCTTTGTTCTGCTTCTCTCACAGCCTCTCTCTGTTCAGACAGCACTTGAATACCACAATAATAATATATTAATATAGTATATAATAATACAATTATATAATAAGTATTTAGTATAATATTATTATTAACATATAATAATATATTAATAAATAATACAGTAATTATTGATTAATATTAATATATTATAATAGAATGTATAAATAAACATACAGGGCTGTGGAAAAATCCCCAAATTCATGCCTCAGATTGATTGCTTCCAGCTCCTAATCTCCCCTGAGGGATTCCAGCAGCATTTTGGGCTGGTACAGTGTTAGAAGCACTCTCAGTTTGTGACCCAGTGACAAAGCAGTGCCGCTCTGTAGAGCCCCATTCTGGGAACTCTGTCACCTCCTGGCTGATTCCAGTCCAGCTCTCGGCCCCCAAGGGCTGGACACAAAGAGGGAAGGGAATGGAGCCCTGGTGCTCCCCAGAGCTGAGCAAGCCCAGCCTGGTGAGGGGAGAGCAGCCAGCAAGCCTGGATCACTCTGATCCCGTCACCAGCATACCCCTGGGGCTGTCACAGGCACAGTGACCTCCTTTCCCCCCTCCCCAGGGAACAGTTCCCTGCCCTGGCCATACACCAGGCTGGTTTACCCCTGGATTACTCTCTGCGTGCCCAGCCAGGCCTCACTCTCCATCTCCTCCCTTCCCTTTTCAGGGCTCTACTTTCATTTCTTCCCCTGTTTTGGTTCTCCAGGTTTCCTTTCTCCTCTCCAACCCTCTGAAAATAATTCAGGGCCAACTTTTTAACACCTGCACCAGACACTTCCTTAAGTACTCCAGGATGAGTTTCTCGAGGCTGAGACTTTATTACCTCTCTTATCTCTGGGTGATTTAACCTGGAATTTTTCCTTGCCCTCACTCTAACCTGAGCTCAACTCCTCCATTACCTGCTCCTAACCTTCTCCCTGGGGTTTCAGCCAGAGTCTGTGAGGGATTAAAGCTTTCTGAAGCCTCTTGCACTCACCAAATTGACAGGACAATGATGCATTTACTCCTTTCCTCAAAGCGGTGAGTTCCCAGGGAATTTGGGGGAGGAAGGGCCCCTTCCCCACTGGGTTCAGCCAGTACCACCCCATTACTCACACCACTGAAGCAACCACTCCCCACACAGCTTCCTCTACCTTTCGGAGATAAAAAAGCAACCTCCAAGTTTTCTAATTAACAAACACGTTAAATTCCAGGCACACTTCAACAAACCCCAGGATAATGAAAGCTTGGTCAGGAGCCTGTCCTTTGAAGATTTCACACCTCTCAGAAGCCTCATCCCCTCCTTTTTGGCAGAGTTTCCTCTTCCCCAGCCCAGGACTGGGATGTGCTGACCTAAAAATCCAGCATCTGACTCTTTCCTTATCTCTGCTGATGTAAAAGCAATTTTACTCTTTGGCCCACAACTCCCTTGGAATATCCAGAGGAAAACCCCTCCTTCCACCCCTCCCACCCACCTCAGTCCAGCCCCAGCAGAGGAGAACGGGATGCTCCATCCCACAGATCGGCGCTGAGTGCCTGGGGAGGGAGCCTGGGCAGGGCCATGGCTCAGCTTGACTCCCCAGCAGCCCCATTCCATCCTCTCCCTCTCCCAGCACTGCTCCAGCACAGCCTGGTTCACTCAGCACAGGGTACCTGCGGTGCTTTGGCCAAGTTTTCCCAGCTACAGCCACAATTCCATGAGCACTGCACCTTGGAGGAACACACAACTTGGAATATGTTATAGCCTGCCAACATCCAGTAGCCCAAGCTGGGCTCGAGGGCTGCTTCCAGCAGATGTTTACAAATCCATCTGAAATTGCCACTTTCACCTCTGGAATAGCCTCAAATCAACCAAGTGCAGAGAAAGAAGGAAAGGAAGACTGGGAAAAGCCTCCACAGCTCGCATGAAGCAGCAGGATAAAGAGCAAGGAAAGGAGGAGAGAAAACCACGTGAGGGTGCTCATGGAAAATACCCAATATCCTGATCCAGGGTCTCTTCCCAGGGGATTGCAGGCTGTGAGCTCTGGGAGATGCAGGGGGAACATTCTGCTGGCACAGGCAGCTTTATCCAGGACAAAACCTCTGGAGAAAGTTTCTCCAGATGACAAACCTGGAAACCAACAGCTCTGTCAGGGAGGTTCAGGGTGGACATCAGGGAAAGGTTCTTCCCCCAGAGGGTGCTGGGCACAGCCTGAGGCTGCCAGAGCTCCAGGAGCCTTTGGACTCTGCTCAGGATTGGATTCTGGTGTCCTGGGCAGGGCCAAGCATTGGCTGAAGATCCCTGTGTGTCCCTTCCAGCTCAGGATATCCCACGAGTCCATGAACTAACGAATGCCCTCTCACCTCTCCAGGCTCAACTCCCTCCTGAACCAGGTTTCAGAAAGAAAAGCATCCTCCAGGATTTATTCTCCCTTAAAACCACCTCAAACTCACACCCAACAGCCCATCCTGGGAGCTGGAACAACTCCAGCTGAACTCCAGAGCTTGGGAGCAGGGATGACTCTGAAAGCAAATCTCATTTACTTGCACCTATTACCTGGTTTGATGCAATTCCCTCTGGATGAAGTCACTTTCTGGAGGAAAGGTTTCTCCCTAGGAAAACCACAACAGAAAGCCTCCTTTTGGGGTGTGCTTGGCTTTTTGACTCAGCACTAAACGCCACAGACGAGGAAGGTGCTGCTCCCGTCAGGACAATTTCAAAGCCTTTGCTCAGAGCTTCCAACGTGTGGCATCACCAAAGAAACTCGTTCAACCTAAAACTGGGCTCTGGTGCTGCTGGATTCATCTTCTCCAGGGGAATTCAGGAGGCAGAATGGAAAGAGCTGGAGCAGGTCCCTAGGGAACATCCCAATGACAGCCTGGCCAAGTGCCAGGGCTGGGAGATGAGCAGGGCAGGATTTCCCCTCGCTTCCACTCCTACAGCCAGGTGATTTTGTGCTGGATCTGGTGCTTGGTGGAGCTCCCAGCTCCTGAATTCAAGAAATTAAAAAATAAGAATGGTTTGATGGTTTGCCGCTGGCTCAGTGAGATCAACCTGCCATGGTGAAAGGGAGGGAAGGAGGGAAGAATTCCAGGGCTGGTGAGCCTGGGATCAGCTCAGGATTTCCTCCTCACCCTCACACAGCTGCCCAGGCTGCTGGCAAACCTCACCCACTTCAGCACAGAGAGTGGCAAAGAACTCTCCTGTTCATCCCAATCTTTTTCACCAAATTCCGATTTTTAGGAAACAATTGAAAAATTTCAGAATTAACTCCTAAGTCTCTTCCACAAGGTTTTAAAAATATTAATTAGAGGGAAGAAGAGACAAGAGTGACTAAAAGCACCCTGATCCTCAAGAATCACTCAAGCAGCAGCTTCCAAAGGCAATTTTACCCTTAAAACAACCAAAAGTTTTCTTTTCCAGAAGGAACACGCTGATGGCCATTTGGCTGGAATGTAATGACAGCAATCAGGAGGGGAAGTGAAGCTGAACAGCTGAACGTGGCTTTGGCAGGGAGAGGAGGAGCAGAGGCAGCTCCCAAATAAACCTGCCTCCCAAAAAAACCCAGCTGAACGTCACTGAGTCCAACAAAACTTTAGAGGGGGGGTGAAAAAAAAGAGCTGCCCAGCTCAAGTTCTCCTCATGCATTATGCAAATGCTGCCGAAGCATTTCTAATCTTGGAGGGGAAAATGCGCGTGCAGGGGAAAGCGCTTCCTGTCCTTCCCCATCCCTGGGCCAGGGAAACAAAGCTCATCACCCCTGGGCAGCAGTGACGCCAGCCTGGCTCGGGGCTGCTCCTCCAGCTCCTTTTCTCCAGGAGGAAAGGCCAGGGATGATTTAGCAGCCCCCGTGCTCCCGCAGGAAAGCTGCGATTGCGTCAGCAGCGCCGGCGCCGCTTCTCCTTCGGAGGCAAGTGGAATTTTCCAGAGGAAGTGGACTCGAGGAATGACTGGAGCCATGTGCCAAGGCAGCTGTGGAGAGACCTGTAACTGCTGCAAAATGAATTCCAGCAGAGCGCAAGCACGCAGGAACTCTTCCTGTGTCAGAGTAATGGAGAGGGACAATGGCTCTGGAAAACCACCTCCGTGTGTCCAGGACAGGGAATGCTGGGCCTTGGAGCTGCTGCCCGTTGGTCCTGGTGAAATATTAGCAGGGGAAATGCTTTGCTCAAGCTGTTTCCATCTGAAGCTGAGTTATCAGTCATGTAAAAAAAAAAAAAAAAAAGGAAAAAAAAAAAAAAAAAAAAGGAAGAATTTCTTCAAAGCCTGATGGGGAGAGGCTTGGAAATTAAAGAGTGGAGATACAATCTGAACCTCCAGGATGAAATCATCCCAGCAGGGAGATAAAGCTATCTGAGATGGCATCTCCCCTAAGGGCTGAGCATTTGACGCCTGGAGAGCCTCCTCTCCATGAGCAGGATCCTGCCTGGAATGTGCCAGTGATCCTGCCCCGGAATTACCTTGTTCCACTGAAATCCAGGCTGGGGAATCTCCCTGTAACTCCATCTCTGAAACGCCAATGAAAATCACATTCCTTGAGATCCACATCTGAGTCACTCGCTGCTCTCCATCTCGATTTAGGGTAATGACACTCTTCTGCTGCTGCTGGGGAAGTGGAGGCAGCAGCTCGAGAGCCGTAAGGACCAAGAGAAAATTCCAGGCAGCAGGAATATTTTTGTGGAGAACGCGGAAAGCTTGGTTTGATCCACAGATGTTATCATCATGGAATCACAAAACGGTTTGGGTGGGAAGGGACATTAAAACTCATCCAGTCCCTGTGCAGGGACACCTTCCACCAGCCCAGGGTGCTCCAAGTGCATCCAACCTGGCCTGGGGACTCCAGGGATGAGGCAGCCACAGCTTCTCTGGGCAACCTCCATCCTCAAAGGGGAGAATTCCTTTCCAATATCCCATCTATCCGGCAGTGGGAGCCATTCCCTGTGTCCTGTCCCTCCATCCCTTGTCCCCAGTCCCTCTCCAGCTCTCCTGGAGCCTCCTTGAGGCACTGGAAGGCTCTGAGCTCTCCCTGGAGCCTTTCCTTCTCCAAGCTGAACACCCCCAGCTCTCCCAGCCTGGCTCCAGAGCAGAGCTGTTCTTATCACCAACTTCCCCAAAGTCCTGGGAGCAGAAATGAAAGCAGAGCTGTCTAAGCAGGTTCCATGGCTCGGGCTGGCAGCTGCACCATGAAAAACGGGGATGTAAACAAGTTGTTATCGTGTTTATCACAGCACAGCTTCCATGCAGGGCACTGGATTGAGACTCCAAAGAACCTTGGGGTGGCAAGGGATGTGTTATAAATGTGAAAAGAAGGGAATTTCTTCTCTGAGCAGTCCTGGAGCACTTGGAGTGTGCAGGAGCAGAGGTCCAGCTCCTGCTGGAGCAGACAAAACCCATCTCAGCCTGGGACACTCAACAGCCTGGGGTCATTTGCTTCCCTTAATCCCCTGCACTGCTGGAAGCTGTCCAGGGAGGTGCAGACACCTGCAGGGCAAATCCATGCCCCTGGATGGAGGCTGGTTATCCCCCTTCACTCAATTTCCATGGATCCAAGACTAAATCAGGGCATTCCAGGCTTTCACCAATGCCCAACTCCAAAACCAGGAAGAGCACACAGCTGTCTGGCCTGCCTGGGGCAGGACAAGTGGGAACCAACGAAGGATTTCTGTTAGGAATGAACAGATTTCCACAGGGAAAACAAAGAGGATCCCAAATCCACCATCCTCCCACCTTTAGGCAGCAGGGTGAGATGCCATCACTAAGCCCCCCAAAACTGACTGACAGCTACTTTCATTCAGAGCTTCTACATCCAAAAGAGAGGGAACAAATCCAGCTGGCAGCACTGGGAGACTACCAGAAGCTCTCAGGAAAGACAATGATGACCTAGGAACACTCAGAATTAGAGATTCTTCCAAAAAAAAAACGAGTTCAGTTGCTTTGTGGTGCACGCACCACCATGAATCACTCCATTTGCATTCCCTTCTTTTCGCCACTCCTTTATCTAATCAAGCTCTTTCCAACACTTTCTGACTTGCAGGCCCTGGATAACCTGCATTGATTCCAGAGCCTGGGTTATCCTGCTCGTTACCGTGCTCAGAGATTAACAAAGTCAACTTGAACCAGCCTGAGAAAACAACACAAGGGTGAGCACGGCCGTGGGATCACGTCACCTTTTGTCCTGGAACCTGCAGCACCTCTCACTCCGGGTGACACCTTGGGAAGAAGCTCGACGTTCCTGGTTGGAAAGGTTTTAGGAGGATTTAGGATTTGTCCTTTCTGACTTTGCTGTCAGTTGTCCGAGTCCCCACTCACAGGGTTATTTTGGTTTTTAATGGATGCCTAAGTGCTCTCCATTAATAGGTTTTAGTCCTGATGGAGGGAACTTCCTTCCAAAAAAAGTGTGGGGAGTGTGATAATGACAGGATGGTCCGTCAGACACTGCTCCTTCCTGGCACCTTCAGAGCTGCTGTCACCTCCTGGGAACATCTCTGAGGACAAGAGCCCTCTCCTTGTCCTCATCCTTCCTGGCACTGGTGTTCCAGGGAATTTGGGCTCCACACCATGAGAAACCCAGAATCACTGAGGTTGGAAAAGAGCTCCAAGGTCATCAAGCCCAACCTGTGACTGATCCCCACCCTGTGCCACATCCTGTCCCTCCCTGGACACCTCCAGGGATGGGGACCCCACCATCTCCCTGGGCAGCCCATTCCAGTGCCCAGTCATTTTTTCCATGAAGAAATTCCTCCTGATGTCCAACCTGAGCCTCCCCAGGCACAGCTTGAAGCTTGTCTGGTCTTTGTGGGAAGAGCTTTTAGGTCAGATGTCAGGATGTCATCTCAGACGTCATTCCAAGATTGGAGATGACAATACCTGGCTCCAAAGTTCATTTTGCCATGCTGATCCCCACCAGAACCCCCAGCATTCCTTGGAGAGCAAATCCAGGTGGGAAAGAAACCAATGTCTATCTCATGGACCTTCCTCCTTGCTTGATGAACAACACTAAGTGCCACCCCTGCTGAAGAGGCAGCAAAATTGAGGTTCCTTCTCTCTCTGGTGGGTCCAACTCCTGGCCCTGCACAGACCCCCCAACAACCCCACCCTGGGCATCCCTGGCACTGCTGTCCAACCTCTGCTGGAGCTCTGGCAGCCTCGGGGCCGTGCCCATTCCCTGGGGAGCCTGGGCAGTGCCAGCACCCTCTGGGGGAAGAACCTTTCCCTGATCTCCACCCTAAACCTGCCCTGGCCCAGCTCCAGCCACTCCCTGGGTCCTGTCCCTGTCACAGGGACATCAGTGCCAGTGCTGCCCCTTGGGAATGATGTCCTGAATGCCGCTCAGTGCTTTGGGAATACAACCACAACAGGCCCCACAACTCTGGGTTGCTTCAGGAGCTCCTGGAACGGATTCCCTCAGATGCAGTGGGATAAAGACCTATGGCAACAACAGAAAGGATTTAAGCAAATTATTTCAGTGTGTAGAGCCTTTGCCCCCAGCTAAGGGTCAGAACATCTTGCACTGCTCTGAGTTTCTTCAGAGGACATATTTCATGTCACTTCTTTATCCCTGAAAGGCTTTGCACAACAGGGAGCTCCACCGGCAAGACGGAGAGAAAAACAAGGAATTTTGCACTCAGCAAAAATCAGGCCCAGCCTGGGGCACCAGAACTCGTTCTGGAGATGGGAGCAGGAGGACAGACAGCCAAGTTATCCCTCTTATTGATCATAAAGTGTCCTGGCTTGTCTGAGTGTTTGATGCCTGAGGAGGGAGGAGGAGGAGGAGGGGGAGGAATAGTTTTACCAGCAGTGCAATCTCAGATTTTAAACCTCTTGGAGTGCTCATCTTAAGCTTGGGAAAAAAATACCCAACCCAAAGCTTAAAACAGCAACTGCACATTCACAGAATCATGGAATGGTTTGGTTTGGAATGCATCTTTAAAGCTCATCTCATTCTACCCCCTGCCACGGGCAGGGACACCTTCCACTAGCCCAGGGTGCTCCAACCTGGCCTTGAACAGTTCCAGGGGTCCAGGGGCAGCCAAAGCTCCTCTGGGCAACCTGTGCCAGGACCTGCCCACCCTCACAAGGAAGAATTTCTTCCCACAATCCAATCTAAACCTCCTCTCTGCCACTTTGAATCCATCTCCCCGTTGTCCTGTCCATGCTCTTGCTCGAAGTCCCTCTCTCTCTTCCTTGGCGGCTCCCTACAGGTACTGGAAGACAATTTTGTGAATTCCTTCAAAAAAGGCCAATCCACATGTGACAACCCCACTGGAGCCCACACACTGCAGCCTCTTCTTTCCACAGGTTCAAGGAGAAACACCTGTCCCTGAATGCACTGGGGTTTACATCTTTGTTAAATTCTGTTCCTCCTCAGCTCCACCACCCAGCAATGCTGGCAACAACTCTGGCTTCTCCACAACTCCTCTGTTGTTTAGAGACCAGGTTAAACCTTCCTGCTTTCAGCAGAATGGAAAGGCAATTTTTTCCTGCGCTCCTTGCTGCTGTTTGGGTTCTCTCATCCCTTGATTCTCTAGGTCCTGGTTTGTTCCTTCCTCCAGCTCCTGCGGGAGCCCCTACGCCGACGGAGCGACCGGCACGGACCTGGAATCACCAACACCCTCAGCTCTGCCTTGGGCAAAGCTCAGTGCTGCTTGCACAACCTCTGAGGAGGCGTCCAATCTCTGTGGAGGAGTTCTCCAATCTCTGTGGAGGAGTTCTCCAATCTCTGTGGAGGAGCTCTCCAATCTCTGTGGAGGAGTTCTCCAATCTCTGTGGAGGAGCTCTCCTGGCCCCGTGGAGGAGCTCTCCTGGCCCCGTGGAGGAGCTCTCCTGGCCCCGTGGAGGAGCTCTCCAAGTTCCACGGAGGAGCTCTCCCCCCCTGCCCAAGTTCCATGGAGGAGCTCTCCAAGTTCCATGGAGGAGATCTCCAAGTTCCACGGAGGAGCTCTCCAAGTTCCACGGAGGAGCTCTCCCGGCCCATCAGCGCCAGGGCCGCGTGTGCCCTGCAGGCGGCAGGAATGTTAACGGGCAGCCTGGCGTGAGCCAGCCTGGAGAGGCTGGACCTGCCAAAAGCTGGGATCCAGCAATTAGGGAAAGCCCAGAGTCTATAAATAGAGCCCCAGGTGAGCGCTGTGGCACTGCTGTGCATCCTGCTTGCCAGGAAGCGCCCAGCAATCCCGGGTTTGACACGTTAAACGAGCTCGGGAGCTGCTCAGTCCCAGGGTGCCAAAGCTGCCCCTCTGGAGCTGGCACGGAGCAATCTGGAGAAAAGGTGAGAGGGCTCGAGCCACTGCACTGCCACGAGGAAGTTGGAAGCTGGTCACAAAGTGACGCGGGACACGGGCCAGAGCCAGGTGACAGCACGAGCGTGACGGGGACTCCTGGGGAAACGCCAAGTGACAGATGAGGGACGTGGCCTCCAAGGAAGAAGCTGGAATTACGCTTTCACTTGTTAAAAAGCTTTTCCAAAATTCTTTCTACATGTTTGTTTTCTCCACCAGACACCTGCAGAGCTGTGGGATGGAGTCATGTTGACATGGATGTCCACCATGGGAACTGAAATCCCATGGCAGGGGATGGGATGGGCTTTAGGGTCCCTTCCAATGTGGGCACCCTGTGCCAGGGCCTCAGCACCCTCACAGGGAAGGATTCCTTCCCAATATCCCATCTAACCCTGCCCTCCTTTGAACTTAAGGCCATTCCTTCTTGCCCTGTCATTCCATGCCCTTTGAAAAGTCTCTCTGTAGCAGACTTAAAACAAAAAAAGCAAAGAGGTGCATCAGAAACTCTTTGTGAATGACCAAGACTCGCCTCAAGGAGCCGGTTTTGGAGACACAAGAGGCATCCCCAGCTCTCTGGTGCCAGAGGGAAGCAGGGAATGTGTATCCCCTGAATGCTGTCCATCCCATCTCTGGGCTCTCACATGGTTTCATGGAATGAGAGGGATCTGAGATTGGTGACCACAGCCACTGCTCCTACCCAGCGCCCTTTGGGCAGCAGTGGCAGCCCAAACTCTCCCAAGAGAGCCCTGCCCCAGGACTCCAGGGGTGCCAGGGGAAGGAGCAGCCAGCAGGCTCATCCTTGGGTCATGCTGACTGTCACTGACTCATGACCTTGAGCTGCCAAGCAGGTGACATCACTTTCATTGACATCATCTCCATCACATGGGGCTGGACAAGATCTGTCCCATCACCAAGCCAAGGAGAGCACAAACCACCGGGGAACGTGGTAATTAAGGTGCACAAATCGTGGCTGTTAAGCGAAGATGATAATTAAACGGAACATGTAATTATGGTATTCCTATAACTGCTCTGGAGCTGCTGCTGCTCCTCCAGACCGTTCTGAAACTGTCACTTCCTCTTGGGAAAGAGGGACAAAAACCAGATACCCTTTCAGTAACGCAGATAAAAATTCTGGGCTGGATTCAGGACCAAGCCCTGCTCCCACCTGAAACCACCTGATTCCACGTGGAGCCTCATTCCTGGCATTCTCAGCCCTGCTCTTCATTGCTCCAACCCTTCCTCATGCCCGTCGTGTTTCACACCTTCCTCCAGTGCAGAGGAACAGCACAGACACCAGGAAAAGCTCCAGTGAATCTTGGGGAACAGCTTCCCTGCACTTCTCTGTGCCCCACACATGCCTGTGTGTCCCCAGGGTGCTCCACACACTGTGGGAGTCTGTCTGCCACTGTTCAGCAGTTTTCCTGGAGATCCCAAAACCATGGAACGGGTTGGGTTGAGAAGGACATTGAAGTTCATCTCATTTCACCCCCCTGCCATGGGGAGGGATCTTCTGCTAGACCAGGCTGCTCCAACATGTCCCTCTGCAAAAAATGTGGTATTTTTCCATGATTCTGAACCAAACGAGGTTGTGACACCAGAGCTTCCATCCCACTGGGATATTTATCCAGTGCTTTAAAATGTGCCTCAGCCAGAGGAGGCTGGGAAGGCAGGATATGTAAATCATTGACAGAGGAACAAAACAGGAATCACGTCGCTGCACTTTCAGTCTGTCTGGTTCCATTTTCTCTTTCATACAGGTCACAACCAGGATTTCCACAAATGGGTGGTCAGAGGAAACAAACCTGACCTCATGCTGCAATTCCAGTGAGCAGAGACTCGTTCCAAGGACAATTCCTTTCCTTTTTCGAGTTGTACTTAAATCTCCAGATACTTTTGCTATCCACAAACTCCCAAAGCAGCCCTGGTTCTTGTGACAGACATTTCTCAAAGGGAGTCACCACAGGCCCCCCAGAGAACCAACCTGCAGGAGGAGTCCCTCACCCAAAACCTCTCCAGCCTGAAGGGAAGAGGGAGGAGCCGACCATCTCCACACCAAAGGACACTCCTGCTTTCAGGGTCAGGTTTTGCACTCTCATTGTCACCGATGTTCCAGCTCCACTTAGTGGCCACAAGGCTCATTAACTACTACTGTCCTCAGCAGTTACACACACCGGGATCAGTCACAACAACACTGTCAGATGCTTCTTGAACTTGGTCAGGTTTGGTGCTGGGACCACTCCCATGGAGAACCTGTTCCAGTGCCTAGCTGTGCTCTGAGTGAAGAAGCTTTTGCTAATATCCACCCTAAACATTACTTGACACAGCTTCGTGCCACTCAGATTATTGAAAATACCTTAATCATCCTGCTTTCAAAAGGAAAAACCTCTTTCAATATTAGCATTACAGACAATAACCAAACTGAAGTCTGCCAATTCACATTCTCCTGAATTTCAAAAGAGAATCTGGACCACCTGGAGAAGCCTCTGACACGCACAACCAACTCCCACTATTTTCTGAAAGTTTAAGCATTCCCAGCACTACGTCAGAGCACAGCCACCTTTACCATTGTCACACGGTACTAACTGTGACATTACACTGCTTAACCGTGACTCCCAGCAGCCAGGACCCCGACCCCGGCACAGCTTACCTGGGGAGCAGCGGGGACCGCGGCTTCGCCTTGTCCTTGTCCTTGTCGCGGTCCCTGTCGCGCTCGCGGTCCCTGTCGCGGTCCCTGTGCTGCCTGTCCTTCTCGTCCCTCTTCACTCGCTCCCGCTCCCGTTCCCACTCCTCCTTCCGCCGCTGCCGCTCCTTGTCGCGCTCCCGTTCCCGCTCCCGCTCGCGCTCCCGCTGCCGCCGCTCGCGCTCTCGTTCCCGCTCCCGCTCCCGTTCCCGCTCCCGCTGCCTGGTCTCTCGCTCCCGCTCCCGTTCTCGCTCTCTTTCCTGGGAAAAAAAACAACAGAGAAGCCACGCTGATGCTGTGGGAGCAGCTCCCAGCAAAGGGGGGCAGGCCTGGGAATGCCAGGAATTCCATCCGCCCTCCCTCAGCAAAGGATCGACACCAATATTCAATATGCTGCAAACCAATGGAGATCAATGACATGGGAATGCCAGGAATTCCATCCGCCCTCCCTCAGCAGAGGATCAATATTCAATATGCTGCAAACCAATGACATGGAGATCAATGACACGGGAATGGCAGGAATTCCATCCACCCTCCCTCAGCAAAGGATTGAGATCAATAATCTGCAAACCAATGACATGGAGATCAATAATCTCAAGATCAAGGACACGGGAATGGCAGGAATTCCATCTGCCCTCCCTCAGCAAAGGATTGAGATGGATACTCTGCAAACCAATGACATGGAGATCAATAATCTGGAGATCAATGATTGGGAATGCCAGGAGTTACAATTCCAGATCAATCCTGGGAATGGCAGGAATTACATCTGTCCTCCCTCAGCAAAGAATCAAGATCAATAATCTGGAAACCAATGACATGGAGATCAATGACATGGAGATCAATGACAGGGAATGCCAGGAGTTACAATTCCAGATGAATCCTGGGAATGGCAGGAATTACATCTGTCCTCCCTCAGCAAAGGATCGAGATCAATAATCTGGAAACCAATGACATGGAGATCAATGACTTGGAGATCAATGATCTGGATCCTGCTAAACAGAACCTGGACACAAACACAGCATCACACCTCACACAATTGTTGTTTTCAAAGGCAACGCTTGGATTAATTTGGTTTATGAAGCTTATTAAATAAATGTGTTGATGTTTACAAGGCTTTCCTCTCGTTGCTGATCGTTTCTCTAACCAGATAATTAACTTTGCAAATGAGCACCAGGAAAATAATTGCTCATGTGTGGGCACAGTGAGGCCCAGGCTCCTGTGCTGCAGAAAACAAGGATTTAGAGCAAAGGAAAAGGTACTCTGGAAAGGATTTGATGGAAAGCACTGAAAAGTTCCCCCAAGCAGGACTGCTTGGTCTGGTCCAACCAGAGGCACAAAGTTTGCACGAGGGAAAAGGAAGAGCAGGGAAAGGGTTCAGAGCCTTGCTGAAGTTTCCATCCAGATCCATTCCCGGTGGAACACAACTGCTGGGATTTCAGCACCTGGCTGCTGCTGTCCTGTGCCTCAATCCTGGTGTTTGCACAGCCAGGCTGGAGCCTCTGCTGCTACACAGAGCACACCTGCCCAAATTTAACCCTCTTCTTCCCAGGAATGAACAAGGAACCCTCTCCTCAACCAGGTTCTTTCCTGGAAACTCCCTCCCTCTCCAAGATGTCCAAGGATGGGCAAGCACTGCTCATCTGCTACACTGAGGAGCAGCCAAGGAGCATGAGCAGGAACCACCTTCCCACCTCAGACATGGAATTGTTAAGGTTGGAAAAGACCTTTAGATCATCAAGTGCAACCCTCAGCCAGCACCATCACCAAGGTCACCACTGACCAGGTCCCCAGGTGCCTCATCCACAGGTTTTCTGAACACTTCCAGGGGTGGGGACTCCACCACTTTCCTGGGCAGTTTTTTCCAATGCTTTACACCCTTTCCATGGAAGAATTTTCCTAAAATCCAATCTAATCCTCTCCTGCTGCAACTTGAGGCTGTTCCCTCTCCTCCTGGGCCTGTTCCCTGGGAGAAGAGCCTGTCCCCTCCCAGCAGGAGTTGTGCAGAGCCAGAAGGTCCCCCCAGAGCCACCTTTTCTCCAGGCTGAGCCCTCTCAGCTCCCTCGGGGTTCTCCAGCCCCTTCCCAGCTCCCTCAGGGTTCTCCAGTCCCTTCCCAGCTCCATTCCCTTCCCTGGACACGCTCCAGCCCCTCCAGGTCTGTCTTGGAGGGGCCCAAACCTGAGCAGACCCCCAGGCGTGGCCTCAGCTGTGCCAGCACAGGGGACAGTCCCTGCCCTGGGGCTGTGGCCGTGCCAGGGCTGGGGCCAGCCAGGTGTCAGTGACCCTCTCAGCCACTGGCAACCAGCCCTCCACGTCCTTTTCCCTCAGGCAGCTTCCCAGCCTCACCCCAAGCCTGGAGCACTGCTTTAACCCTCGTGGTGCTGGAACAGAACATCCTCCATCCCCTCACCTCCAGCGTGCTCTGTGCTGAGACTGAGCCAAGACTGAACTATTTGAAAGCTCCCGTTTCAAGCCCTGCCCTGGAACTGTGCCAAGGCCCAGAAGAACCTGGAAGAAAGTCAGGAAGGAAAAGGGGGAAGGGGGAATTCCTTACTTACTCTGTAGTTACGGTAGGGGTCGGGGTCTGTGTACTGAACCCTGAAATTCTCATACTGCCCACCACGCCAGAAGCGCTCTATGTCATAGTCATAATAGGGATCTGCATAGGGATCAAGCCTACAATGAAAAACAGGGAGTGTTAGAGAGGGAAAAGGCACCTGGGCACCACAAAAACTGTGTGTGCTACGTCAGCTCAGCCACCGGGACAAGGAAACCACGTTCAGTGCAGCAGGGCTGTGCAGAGATGGTTATTTTCTACACAGCCCAAGCAAAGAGTCTTTTTTGAGTGGGGCTTATCAGAGAAAAGCACAAACCTTTCTTGATAAACACCAAAAAAAAAGAGCTACCAAAAATTCAGCCTTCAAACCAACGTGGTGCAAACACAGAAAGTGCTTTTGAGAGCCCTGTCAAAGGGGAGCAGGACGTGGTCTGCCTCATGGATTGAGAGCTGGGATTTCTGCCCGTGCACCCTCAGCTCACCCCAAACTCCTTCAGGAGTCCCCCAGTTCCTGCCCCTGGAGTGATGAGTGCCACCAGTGCGGGACAGGAGCTGGTGCTGAGCTTTCCACAGGGAGCAGGGGAGCTCTGGGAGCAGGTCAGCAACACTCTGGACCTGGAATGACCCCCAGGAATGAAGGCACGGCTTCTCCAGCTGATATCCTCCAGTGGGAATCAGCTGCTGGCCCAGCCGTGGGCTGGCGAGCACGTGGCACACACACAGCTCCAGAATGAAGGAGTTTTGGGGAGGAAAAGGATTGTAAACCCACCCTCCTTAAAGCTTCACCTCCTGATTTCTATTTACATTGTTTGATGGTTTTAATTTCCCAGCTGAACAACATCCAAGTACCTGGAGTGCCAATATCAGATCCACTGTGAGGATGAGGAGGGAGTACAGGGAGTAAGAAACTTCCAGGGCCACAGAGGAGTCAGTGGAAGAGCTAAGGTTATACAGCAAGTGCTCCCAAATTCCAGATTATCCATAAGGAGACTCTGATTTATCAAAAAAAGGAATTAAGAGGCCACTTTTTGAATTTTTACAGTGGCAAATAACCTGAACCAGGTTAAGAGGTAGGTGCTGCCCTGTGAGTGGCACCTGTATTTCCTTCAGTGCTTTGAAATAATTTAGGATTTCTCTTTTGGATTGAAGCAATAAGCCAAGGGAAGGAGAGCCAGGATTTGGGATGCTTCGGTCAGCAACAAACTCCTGATGCCAACCCCAAAGCAGCCTGGATTCAGTGACACCAGGAGTTCAAAGAGACAGGAAAACATCTCAAGCCACGCCAGAAAGGAAACTCTGCTTTTTCACAGCCTCAAGCCCAAATTTCCCCTTCCTATGATACTGGTGGAGGTTTTTTTTTTTTATTTCAAAAAGGATCACTGCTGTGCGTTTGGGTAATTCAGTGCTTAAATCATTAGAAAATAATTGGTACCACCCCAAAAATAATCCAATCTACCCACTGAGTCAGCTGCTGAGGGGACACGGGTCTGTCTGTGGCCCCAGAAGTTGGAGGAAGTGCAATGGAAAAAAAAAAAAAAAAAGCAAAGGAAAATTTTCTTACAGTTGTAACAGTACTGGAATCAAAGACCTGCTTACCCATAGTTAATGTTTTCTTTGATGTCCACCTCCCTATAGTTATTCAAAAAAGAAAAAGGGATTCGTGAACTACTGAGACAACTCCACATGTCACAAGACAGTGCTGAAAGCATTTTCCACATCCCAGCTGCACTTCCAGTGCTCAGCTGGCTGCAAGGTGTCCAACTGGGCAACAAATTGTGTGTGGGGAGGAGAAAAATCAGCATTTCCTAGAGCTTAGAGCAGCAGATTCATGACTTTTCCCTTCACACACAATGAAGATATTTTAATGCCACAGCTTGCTCACACAGCCTTCAGTTTTCAGGAATTCCAGTTGTTGGATGAGTTTTGTTTAACACTAGTTATGTGCAATACATTTTTTTTCTGGATTATGAAAACCAGGCTTGCTCTTAACAATTCTTATATCAGAGAGGGCCAAAATGCTGCTGGTGCATTTTATAGGGCAGTCATAAAATGAAGACAATGGATGAACAGCCCCCAGAACACTGGGGGTAAACCCCAGGTGTCTCTGAGAGGAGCACAAGGCCAAGATCCAGAGCTAATTAAACTCAGGAAAATATTAATACTTGAGAAATTTCTTTTCCTTCAGGCTGCAGAACTGAGGACAGGTTTTTTTGTATTTTTTTTTAATTAGGGAAAGGAATTGCACTCCAGAGCAAATCAAAGAATATTGAACAAAAGCTTAATCTACTCCTTTTCAGAGTTTTTTTTAATTCATCCACTCTAAAATAAACAGAACTAAGCCTTGCAAACCCTCTGGGAGTGGAAATATTTCCATAATCTGTCCATGCAGGAAGAACAGAGGATGCACGAGCAAGGAGAGACAAATCCACCTCTATTCCTGCAGAATCCAAGCCTCTTTCCCAAAAATTCTCTTCCCATTCCTTTTCTTGGCTCGAGAACTACCAAACAATTTCCCAGAGCTGGGTTTGAGGTCTCCAACACTCTAAATTTTACCTGAAAACCCCAATCACCTGAACGCTTCAATTTAGGGTGCTTGCTGTGGCCAGGTACCAGCTTTAACTGGGACCAGTCCAGGTGTTTGCTGAAGCAGCTCTGCCCCAGCTGGGGCCAGCAGCTCCTGCACACCGAACACGCTCCAACCTCGCAGCCTCAGCTGGAACGCTTTAAATTCTCACGGAAGGAAAGAAAGGGAGAAAAAAAGCTGCAAGAACACACTGGTGGGAAGGAGGCGATGCAGAGCTGGAGAGAGCCCAGGAGCAGCAGAATTCCAAGGAGACTGGAGGCAGGAAGGGCTCAAGGAGACTGGGAAGGGAGGTGGGGCGGAACCAGAGCGAGCGGAGGCAGCTCAAGCTCTTAACCTCCCGTTCAGGGGAGCTGCTCCCTGTTTGGAGGTGACACCCCCAGTCTGGAGGGACAGTGAAGGCCAGGCAGGCTCCCTGCAGTGCCCTCCCACCCAGCTGTCCCTCCCTGGAGCCCCCAGGGCTGGCTCTTACGCGGGGTCCCGCACGTCGCGGGTGATGCGGTAGTTCCAGTCCCGGAAGAACTCGTTCTCCTTGTCGAACTCCCGCTCGTCCTCCCCAATGGTCACTGTGAACCTCTTCTCCTCAAAGTCAGGCTCCTGCTCTTTCCTCATTGTCGCTTTTTTTAATACCTTTTTAAAGAGAAGGAAAATTTTTAATACCTGTGTAAAGCCAGGGCACCGGGAATATTTCTCTGTCCACTCCGGGGTGCCCTGACCCCCCAGGGGAGCACTGACTGTGTCCCCCATTCATGGAGAAAGTTCCCTGGACTTCAAGATAGACTGGAACCCACAAAAGTGTGAAATGGATTATAGAGAGCAGTGCAGGTGTGTCACTTGGGGAGAAATTTGCCGTGGATGGCAGCAAGATGGAGGGCACAGGGTGTCCTCCTGGGATTCTTCTCCATGGGTTTGGTAACTGGGCAGAACAGTCTGCATTGGGGCTCTGTGGGATCAGTTATTGGGTTAAAAGGGAAAATAATCCAGGTGTCAGTTCTTAACTGGATAGTTGAGTCTTAAAAGACCTTGTAACCAGAGATTGTTGGCCATTTTGTGCCTTCTAATGAAAGGCTGCTGAGCTCACAGCAGTGAGGCTGTTTCACTGATAAGAAATACAAAACACTTGAGTATGGACACAAATCACTGTCTCAAGTGCCTTCAATCCAAACCCAGAAAAACCAACGACTGAAACCACCACAAATACCTTTGCAATACCTTTTTTAATTAAAAAAAAAATTAATAACTTTTTAAAGAGCGCAAAAATAGTGTCAGGAGAGAAGGTTCCTGGGGCAGGGAGAAACTGGAATATTAAAAATCCTGCCCTCGGGAGATTTCCTGCAGCCAGAGCACCTTCTTCCTCCAGAAAGTGCAGGATACTGGAGTTTTCCTGATTGATTCTCTATTCCACCAGCTCAGAACAGCAGGAAACAGAGGTTTCCCCCCTGCAGTGATCACAAACTGGAGAAACAGGTACTGAAGGGAGGGAAATTGGATCAGCTTAAAGCTTTGCTTTGTGGAAGGCTGGACTTGTGGGCCACAAATTCCCACTATTTCTTAAATATAACCCCCCCCAACCTGGATTTGAGCTCCTCTTGGCCGCCTAACAATTGTGATGTACAACAAAACACAATTCATAGATTAAAAGGCAAAAGGAACAGAGAAAGAGCAAGACAGCTGTGCTCCAAAAAGAGCTTTTCCAGTGAATTTACCTCTTTGGCGTGCCGGAGTCCCCTCTCCCAGGCACTTTCTGTTGGAGGGTCTGGAGGAGGTGGAGGTAAGATTTCATCAACCACTGGGCCTCCCTGTTGGAAAGGTGAGGAGAGCAGGAGAAGACACTTGAGTCAGTTTTAAAGAGCGAAGCTACCTCAGAGTTACTCCAGACGTGCCTCAGCAGGACCGAGCTGGGAAACCATGGAATTTTACCCCCCTCTACTGGCAGCTCCAAGATCTCCACTTAAAAATCACGTGTCCAACTGTGGGTTGAATTTTGCTGAGGTATCAGGTCAAATAAAAAGGAGAACAATCCCAGGATCGTGGAATGGTTTGGGTTGGAAGGGAGCTCGAAGCTCATCTGGTTCCAGTGGAAGGGACACTTCCCACCAGAGCAGGCTCTCCAAAACCCCACTTGGAGCAGTGCAGGGATGGGGAGGGTGGTGCAGAAGCCATCAGTGGCCAGAAGAGGTTCCATACCCAGGGGTTGGCTGGCATCAGTGGGTGAGGGCCGATGGGAGGGGCGCCGTTGGGGGAGAAGGGCTCAGGTTTGGAGATCAAGGAGTAATTTCCCTTGTCGTTCACTCCGGGGTGGATAAAGCGACAGTTCATGCCCCAGGTGCAGTGTCCTGTGGGAACACACAGCTGTTAGACCCCGCTGCCAGCAGCACTTCAGCCCCACAGCCACCACAACCCCACCAGGCATTTCAAACCCCTCAAGGAGTAAGGCTGTTGGAAGTGTTTGGCTTTTCTCCTCTCCAGCTGGGATGGGATTCACCTGTTTGCACACACATGGGGAGAGATCTGGCACTCTCCAGCTGCCAGAGGGGACAAACAGATCCAGACACAGATGGATCAATGCACAAGAACCTTATTCCAGTGGGGAAAAGGGAGGGCTGGACACACACTGTTAATTAAATGTAGGAATAAGCCTATGAGATCCTCATTTGTTAATGACAAACATTTCCAATGAGGAGCTTTGCCTTTCACAGGAAACCTGAGGGCAAAGCAAAGCACCACAGTGCATCCCAAACAAACAGTGGTGAGGCAGGGAGCAGAATCATGGGATGGTTTGGGCTGGAAGGGCCTTACAGCCCATCCCGTTCCAATCCCAACACTCTCCACTGTCCCCAGCTGCTCCAAGCCCTGTCCAGCCTGGCCTTGGACCCTTCCAGGGATCCAGGGGCAGCCACAACCTCTGTGTTTTATTCCAAAACCCCCTGCAAGTGTCCCTTTATTTACCTCCTCCAGGCTCACCACGCTGAGGGCAAAGCCCTTTTTGTGTAGTGGCTCCATGAAAATTCAGCTTTGGCCACCAACAAACAGCAAGGTGACGCTGAGGACGCTTGGGGGACAATTTATCATGCAACAGCAGCTTAACGGAGAACAAAAATCCCCAAGAGGAGCAAGGGCAGCAGCTCTGGCTCCTCCCAGACCCCGGGGTGGGGTTACCTTTCATGAAGAAGCGGCAGGTGGGCCGTGGCCTCACCTTCCTGTCGTTGGGGTCTTTAACCTCCCCTTCTTCCAAGTCATCGTCCTGGAACAGACACACAAAGCTGACATTTCACTGGGGCACGCCCTGCAGGGCCTGACATCCCCCAGGCTGCTCAAACACTGAGAGGCACCCCAGGGCAAAACCACGGGAGAAAAACGAGGGCAGGTTACAGGAATGCCCCAGAGCACCCGCACAAGGTGAGGACAGAAGATTCCAGGCGGCTGCAAAAGCACCTTCCACTGTCCCAGGCTGCTCCAAACCCCATCCAGCCTGGCCTTGGGCACTGCCAGGGATCCAGGGGCAGCCCCAGCTGCTCTGGGCACCTGTGCCAGGGCCTGCCCACCCTCACAGCCTTCCCAATATCCAAATTAATCCTGCCAGTTCCAGCTCGTCCTATCACTCCATACCCCTCTCCAAAGTCCCTGTCCAGGGACAATCTCACAAATGAACGTTTCAGGATAAATCCAGCAGATTTCTTCCAGTCATCTCCACCTTCCCTTCTACTCCTCAGCTCCACACTGGAGTTGGGAACCAGCCCAAACAAAACTCTGCCTCATCCCCAGGGACTGCAGCCCCAGGAATGAATTCTGGTGGCTGGAGGATGCTCCAAAACTAAGGAATAACAGCCATGAAACACCTCCAGAAGAAAAGTTCTTGGAACTTTCAAATACCAGCATTTTCTCCTTTCTCCAGGGGAAAAAAAACCCTTCCCTGGCTTTGTAAGGCTGCACTTGGAAAGCCCAAAGGAGCTGAAAGGAGCTGGGGATGCAGGAGGCAAAGGTACAATGACCAGAGAGGTGTCATGGGTACCTGGCCAGGAAATCAGGATTTTATCCTAAAGGACACCCTGGTTTTCCCTCTCTGTGCCCCCATTTCCCTGTTTTCAGCACGTGAAACACGTGAAGAGGGAGCATCTGGATGGGCCTTCCCTCTGCCTGGCAACAGCCATCCTCTGGCTGGGGAAGATGAGGAAAATTCCCTCCTTTGATCCCCGGAGCAGCTGGCAAGAAGGAAAAAGCCATCCCTCGGCCGAGGACAAACACAGGAGCACAGAGAGGAGGGTGAAGAGCCTCTCTCTCCTGCAGCATTCCTGAGCCAGCCAGGGACAGAGCTCTCCTCGTCAGCAAGAGATTTAAAAGCCCGCACTTATATTCCAATTAAAATTTGCATTAATATTCCCCTCCCTCCACGCCAGGAGGCTGAAAGCAGAAGAAAATGCAGAGCTTGAAGTCTTCCCCAAAGCTGGGGCTGGCTTTCAGTGCTGTGTGAATGGCAGAACCAGCTCCACTCTGCTGCTTTCAAAAGAGCTGCGTGAAGTCTGGAACAAAAGGGGAAGTATTTATTTCTGGGAGGTCTCCTTGGAATCAGGCAGCTGAGAATGCTGTTATGAGTTAATGTATGAAAACCAGGGTACAGATTCATCTCCTGCTTTGTGAGGAGAGCTCCCAAGAATGCCTCAGGCTCCAATGGAGAGCATTCATATTTTAATCAAGGAGCAGGCATGGAGTCAGGACTCCAGGAATTTTTTTCTGCCCATAACATAGTGGAATTCCTTCTAGCTGATTGAGGAATACACAAAACCTTTGGAAAACACGTGTTGAACAAAATCACCTGCCAGGATGGGCACGAGGGAAAAAATGATGTCATTTTTGAAAGCAACTAAACTTGTCAATGAATTATGAAGAGTAAAAAGCACCCAAAATATGATTCTTTAGAGAAAAGGGAGGAGGGTCTGTACAGTGAGGCTCCCAGGCTCCTGTGGCCAGGTCAGACCCACAGGAATGGGGCTGGAAGGACAGAGCATCTCCCCAGCTCAGCTGAGGAGCCCCAGCAGTGACCCCAGCCCACTCCAGGGCTTCCCTGCCTGTCCCCAGGACAGTCCCACAGCCCAGCCCAGCTGTGCACTGCAGCTCTGGAATGGGGAGCCAGCCCAGGGGCTCTGCACCAGCCATTGCTCCTTACACTCCCCCCACTGGGATGCAATTCCAGACCAGCAGCCCACAGGAGGGGTTTTACTGGAATTACTCTGCCCTGTTTTCTTCATGGAAAAGGAGGAAATTGCTGCACAAAAGAGCTGCTGCTCTGCAGAGCTCCCTGCTGAACACAACCGTGGCTAAAGGTGAGATTTTCCCTAATCCCCACCTGCAACTAAACCCCACTTGTGATTTTTCTGAATGTCTGGGTTTGTCCAGGGCTGTGAAACACTGCACAGCCCTGACCCCATCCCCAAACCATGCCTTGGGTATGTTCCAGAAACCCCAGCACCTTCCATCCTTCTTCCAGGCATCCAGATGCTGCTGGAGCCCAGGAACAGCCCCGGATCAGCACAGCACCCCCAGCACCAGCTCCTGGTCACCCAACCCATGGGATTTGCTGTCAGCATCATTCCCAAGTCCCCCTGGAGCTGAGGCAGGGCAGCTTCTCACAGCGCTGGAGTCTCCCCACACTGAGAGGGAACAAAGCTCATTCTGATGGCTCTGGCACAAAGCTTTGCTTCAGCACAGGGCAACCCATGAGATCAGGGCCTGCTCCAGGGAAGGGGTTCCCTGCACGCCAGGGACGTGGATATTCCCACCAGGAGGAGGAAGGGATTGCAGTGGGAGAAGAGCCAGCTCCAAACCACCCCAGGGCTCTGCCCACCCTCTACTTACATCAATTTCTCCATCATCGATTTCCCCATCATCCTCTTCTTTCTTCTTCTCCTTGAGGGGATCCTGCCCATCCTTCTCATCATCACTTTTGCTGCTGGATTTCTTCTCATCTTCAGGGGCATCATCTCCTTTCTCCTCTTCCTCATCATCCTCCCCAGCAGCTTTCTCCCCATCCTCCTCTGCAACAGCAGCGCTGGGTTCCTCGGGAACCTCCTCATCATAGTCCAGCTCGTGCTCATCCAGCTCCCTGGTGACAGAGGACACTTCCAGGTCGTTTGTCCTGTCTTCCTCCTCCCCCTTGTGGGGCCGGGGGCTCTTCAGCTCCACGCTCTGCTCGTTGGTGTCGGATTCCTGGGACTTGGCCTCGCTCAGCCGATCCTCCTCCTCGTCAGAGCGATCCTCCTCCTCGTCAGAGCGGTTCTCCTCCTCCCCCCGGCTCAGGGCCCTGCCTGCCTCCTCCTCCTCGCCCAGGAGGCTCCCCTGGCCACCCTCCCCATCGAGTTCTCGCTCTGAGCCGCTCTCCTTCAGGACCTCCTCATCAGAAAGCTGCTGGTCCTCTTCCTCGGGAGAGCAGGGGTTTCGCTGCGGGCTGTCGGGAACGTCCATCAGTCCCCGCGAGTCTGCAGAGAGAACAGCTCCGGTTACGGGCGCCAGAGCGGGCAAGCAGGGACACCTCACCCTCAGGGACTCCTCCTGCTGGGCTTTGCTTCCCAAGGAAAGCTTCTGGGAGCTCCTGGACGGCCCTGAGGAACCCAGTCCAGTGAGGGTCTGTGGCAGAGGTTGGGAGGGAGAGGAGCTTTAAGGTCCCCTCCACCCCAAACCGTTCTGGGATTCCATCAGTTCAGGAATATGGCTTCTCACAGACCCTTCAAGAGGGAAATTCAGAGTTTAACCTGCACAAAGAACTGATTACAATACTGCCCCAGACTGGGGTGTGCTGCCCTTCACTGACAGTGACAGAGCTTGAGGCTGGAATTTCATGGAGTCCCAGACTGGTTCGGGTTGGAAGGGATGATAAAGATCCCATCCCACCCCTGCCACGGCAGGGACACCTTCCACTGTCCCAGGGTGCTCCAAACCCCATCCAAGCTGGCCTGGGGCACTGCCAGGGATCCAGGGGCAGCCCCAGCTGGGTACCTGTGCCAGGGCCTGCCCACCCTCACAGCCAGGAATTCCTTCCCAATATCCCACCTATCCCTTCAGCCTGAGGCCATTCCCTGTGTCCTGTCCCCATCCCTTGTCCAAAGTCCTTCTCCATCTTTCTTGCAGCTCCTTCAGGCCCTGCAAGGCCACACTGAGCTCACCCCAGAGCTTCTCCTGTCCAGGTGAACATTCCCAGCTCTGCCAGCCCTTCCTCCCAGCAGAGCTGCTCCATCCTCTGCTCCCCCTGGAGCCTCCTCTGGGCTCTCTGCAGCAGCTCCAGCTCCTCCCCGGGCTGGGGTCTCACCTGAGGGGGCAAAACCCTCAGTGAAGACCCCCAAATTCCTTCAAAGCAGCAGATCCAGCTGCCTGCACAGAGACCTTCCTCGAAGATGTCTAAACACGTGCTTGGTGGAAGTTCAAAATGCCATGTCCATCAAGAATAAAGGCAAGAAATACAACAGAAAAGGGCAGGGTGCAAAGCAGGGAAAAAACCTGGGCTACACATTCATATCTTTTACTCCAGGAACTAAAATCCCATAAATTATAGAAGTGCCTGGCTGGAACTGGCTGACTGACTGGGTCACATCCACACAAAATCTCTAAATACCCTAAAAAAAGCCATAGAATTACAAACCATCTCCATTTTAATGTGTCCCATGTTCTACTCCAGCTGCTCTCTGCAAGCTCATTTGGTGCTGCCACAAAGCCACAGCATAAATGAGCAGAGTTTCACCTGTTATTTTAAAAACCCTCGGAGCAGAAATGCTACAAATGTCAGACTCTGGTTGCTCCTTTAAACACACCCAGCAATCCATCACGAAATCAGAGTTCTCTAGTCTTTTATTAAGCTGCTATTTCACCTTTTCCTGACACTTTTCCCCTGTCTGTCCAGCTGGTTTTGCACAGGAAAGGTGATTTCCCATCAAAAAGCCACACAGACACACCAAACACTGCCCCAAGTAAAGCAAACTGAGCCTTCCCAGCACCTGAGCCCCCAAAATCTGCTGGTAACGAACAAAATCTGCTGCAAACTCCCAAGATCAAAGTCCCACTCCAGAAATGCTGCTCCTTATACTGTGGGAGGTCTGCAGAGGAGTTAAAACCAGAAAATAAATTCAAGCCACTCCCAGAAGCACCTCAAGCTGTATTTTAGGGCTGACTGTGCTCTCCCCGAGCCCCCAGGGCCCTGCTGCTATCAGTTAATTGATAAACACGAGATGATCTCAGCATCAGCGGGGCCCAGAGCAGCAGAAAACCCACATTTTGAGCTTCCTGCCAGCTCCTCCTCTCCCTCTGCACACTCGAGCTGGTTCTGGGCTCAGCAGCAAGGTTCTGATTCCCCTGACAAGGTCAAACCCAAACGAAAAGCCAGAAGCTGCCTCCTGGTGACAACAGCTGTGAGCAGTGCCCCAGGATGGAGCTGAACAAATGATCTCCTCACTGAGCACATCAAGCCTGATGCTGAGCTCAGAAATTCCTGCACAAATCATTTCTGGCTCTAAGAGCCAGCTCAGAACGGGGATTTTAATTGCCCAAGTGCCCGAGAGGTGACTTTGTGTGAACACAAAGGTCAGCCCAGAAAGGCCACCAGAAATATCAAATCTGCCAGGGCCACGTGGACTCAGGAAATTTGTTTTCTGTTTTCTTGCAAATAAGCAGCACCAAAAAAATAATAATAATAATAAAAAAAAATGTATTTAAGCGAAGCAAATGGCTTTTTGTGTTTGACACGGAGACCTTTAGAGGGATGGGAGGAAACAAATATGTTCTGATGGTGAGGAATATAAACCACTGAAATACAGAACATTGACCTGCACAGCAGCTTTTGTACAACCCACAGCATCCAGCAGTTGTAATAATTTCCTCTTAATTTCCATCAGCAGAAACGATAAGAAACACAATAAATGATGACCCGAGTGAGAAGGGCTCACAAAATCCAGGCAGGGAGGGTTTTTTTGGGGTGTATTTCCTTGGATTCAGGGATTGGGCTGCTGCTCCAAGATTCCCCACAACTAACAAAGCAGATTTTGGCAGCAATCTTACCCTGCATGGAAATGTCCCAAAACAAAGCCCAGATGTCCAAAGGTAAAATCAGCAGCAGGAAAAAAAAAAAATTGGGAGTTGGAAATTAAAAGGAAAACTGCCTGATGATGGAACAGGACAGCAAATTTAATTCCAGTTTTAAGTTTTGTCTTAATCTGCAAATCAATTTATTCTGAATTTTTAAAATTCTGCAAGTTTTTGGGGTTTTTTTAGATGGTTTTTAAATCTGCAAATCACAATTTATCCCAAACCTCTGAAGTCCTGAAAGGTTTTTGGGGCCTTTTGAGGTGTTTTTTAGGGGTTGTTTGGGGTTTTTGTACATTTGGGGTTTTAAAATTGCTGTCTGCTGTCCTTTAGGAAACCATAAAAACAAAAATCACAAAAAACTGAGAAAAACTGGCTCCATGGAAGTATTTTAAATCAAGCAGCAGTGACAGAAGTGGCAGAGCAGAAGTGTCCAGGTTTCATCCCTCCCTCATCATAAACTTGGCCCTTTTTGGTGCCTTAAAACTAAGCCAGTTTCCTCCTAGTTCAAAACCAGTTATAAAAGCAAAAAATTAACTCTCCTAAGCCCCAGATAAGCTTGTTTGACTTGCAGCTCAGGCAAGAGGCAGGGATGTATTGATGCCTCTCACTGAGCAGCCTTTTATCTTGAAAAATCTTCAAAATTCAGGCAAAGCTGCCTTTGGTCCCAGCTGCACAACTATTTCTGTTGCAAACCCAGCTCCTTTTGCTCAAAGTGTGTCAAACGTTCCTTTCCTGAGTGTCTGAGGCAGCCTGGAGCAGCGCAGGGCCCTGGGAATTCCAGCCAGGCTAAACCAGCCTGGCCACAGGGAGCAAATGCAATCAATAAGGGGCATTTTCAGGAAAAAAAAACCCCAAAAAAAGGGTATTTTCCCTGGTTTTGGAATGATTTGGGCATGGCTCCGTGAGCTGAAAGCCTCTTCAAAGCAGGTCACAGTTTCTCAGGGAAGAAATTGAGGAGCTGGCAGCAGAACTTCCCAGGAGTGAGGAGCTTCCAGCTCCACAACAAATCAGTGACTTGGCTGGGCTCTGGAATATCTCAAATTAGGCAAGGAAGGATGAATTTGTGTGAATTTATCAGAGTCCCATGGCTTGCACAAGGTGGGACAGAGATGCTCCCTCCCACCTGGCCATCCCAAACGGGCCTGGATGCACCAGGAAGGAGCCAGTTTGCTCCTGCTAAAGCCTCCCAGCCTCCTCAGAAACATTTCAAATGACACATTTCCCCCCTAAAAAAGGGGAGGAGAAATTTGTGGACATGCCACAGAAATTTAAACTCTGCTTCACTCCCGCTGTAAGATATTTTTATCAAAGCTTAGTGACTCCCAAGATGTTTGAACTTGAAGCCCTGGGGCTGAGCCTTGCACAGCACTGAAGGCAGGCACAGAAAAGCCCTCTGCTGCTTAAGTTGCTTTTAAAACTCCACTTCCACCTCACCAGGATTCATTTCAAATAAAACCCTGAACCCCACACTTCTGTCAGTTGATTTTCACAAGGCCAGAGGAGTCAGGAATCTTTACCCAGCGGCTCCTTTTGCAAAATCAGGCCCAATTTATTCTCTGTTGTTAATTAAACAGCATCAAAAGGTGCAAAATTAAACAGGAAGAAATTCCAGGCTGGAATGAGTTCCTACAAAAACCTGGAGCTGGGCAGAGCCATCGATTTCAGCCTTAAAATCCTACAAATCTTCATGGACATGAAGAACCAGGTGCATTCCCAATTTCTGTGCCCCTGGCAGCCCCGGGGGAGGTCACAGGACAAAAGGGAAGGAAAGAAGAGAGGAAGCTTTTTCCTCCAGGCTGAAATCTTTGGGATAAAAGGATAAAATGCCCTTCCTAAAAGCCAAAGAGCTGCTGTGAATCAGCTCCGTGAAAGGCAGGGGGTAAAGCAGAGCAGGAAAGCTCGGGAGCAGGGTGCAAGGGCAGGAGGGAGCTGAGCAAGGGAACAGTGCTGACAGGACAGCGGGCAGAGAAGGGCAGCACACAAAGACTCAGGGCACAGAGAACTGCAGAGGCAAAGCACAAACCAACAGGGGGAAAAACATGGAAGAGACAGCAGGACATCAATTCCTCAGGATCCAGGAGAGGGGAAACACGGAACACCGAGAGGATGAGCCTGTGCAGCCCTGCCCTGACTGCAATTCCAGCTGCTAATTACCCAAAATCCTCATTTCTCTGCCCTCCTCAGGGAGCTCTGGGCTGCAGGCTGCCCAGGGAACACAGCAGCTCCCAGGGCACCCTTCCATGCCCCGGGCTCAGCTGCCCCGTGGGGTCAGTCTGGTGCTGAGAGGATTCCCAGGAGCTGGCTCTGAAGCAGAGCTCGGAGAGCTCCAAAGGGGAATGCTCCCCGTGGATTTGGGGTGGGCACTGGAGGGAAAAGCAGCTGCACTTTGTTTGCCCAGCACAGCTGATTTCCCTACAGCTCCTTCCTGCAGCTCTGCCCCAGCAAACGCCGAGGGGGAGGGAGTTCTCAGGGCCTCAGGAGGGGACAACAGCAGGGTCATACCTGGATCCAGCAGGGGCTGGGATAATCCCACTCAAAAGACTGATGTGGGATCAGCAGTTTGGCAAAGAGCTGCCCTGATAAACTGGGAGCCTCTCCCTGAATCCAGGCAAGCCTTAGGGAGGAAGAGTTCACACCCTGGAGGGGCTGCCCTTGCTGCAGCTCTGAGGAGACTCAGCTGAGAGCTGGCCCTGCAGGTGATGGACCCCAAACCCACCTGAGAGCTAACCCTGCAGGTGACAAACCCCAAACCCACCCCAGAACTGACCCTGCAGGTGATGGACCCCAAACCCACCCCAGAACTGACCCTGCAGGTGATGGACCCCAAACCCACCTGAGAGCTGACCCTGCAGGTGATGGACCCCAAACCCACCTGAGAGCTGACCCTGCAGGTGATGGACCCCAAACCCACCCCAGAACTGACCCTGCAGGTGATGGACCCCAAACCCACCTGAGAGCTGACCCTGCAGGTGATGGACCCCAAACCCACCCCAGAACTGACCCTGCAGGTGATGGACCCCAAACCCACCTGAGAGCTGAACCCATAAGTGACAAACCCCAAACCCATCCCAAAAATGACCCCACAGGTGATGGACCCCACACCCACCTGAGAGCTGACCCTACAGGTGACAAACTCCAAACCCACCCCAGGACTGACCCCATGAGTAACAAACCCCAAACCCACCCCAAACTGACCCCGCAGGTGACAAACCCCGGCCCGCTCGGGGCTGCCCGCGGTGCAGGCGCTGCCCGGAGCGTGCCCCCGCGGTGCCCGGTGTGTTCCCGGTGCGTGCCCCGCGGTGCCCTCACCTCCGAGGCTCTCCTGCCAGGCGGGGCTCTCCTGCCGTGCCCCGGGCCGCGGCTGCTGGCGCTGTCCCTGTTCCCGCTGCCTGCCGAGGGGCACAGTCAGAGCCGCCCGCACCGCTCCGTCCCCCGCCGAGCCCCGCCGTCCCCCGGCTCCCCCCGAGCCCGGGGCCGCCCCGTCCCATTCACGGTCCCGAACCGGCGGGGCAATTCATTCATTTCCGCGCCCTCCGGCCTGCCCCCCGACCCCTTTCAGAACCCCGCCGGGCCCTCCCCTGCTCTCCCCGCCGCCCCTCGGGCCGCTCCCCGGGGCTGCCCCCGTCCCCCCGTCTCCGGTGCCCCCCCCGCCGGGCCCGGGCCCGCCCCCCCCCTCCCGGGCGCTAGGCCGCGGCGGCGCGGGCGGCGGCTCACCGGAGTCGTGGGGGGCGGCGGGGGCCCGGCGCGGTGCGGGGCGCGGCGGGGGCGTGCCGGGGGCGGCGGGGGCCGGCGGGGCCCGGCGGGGCGGCGGCGGCAGCGCGGGACGGGGCGGCGGAGCGGCCTCTACTCGCGGCGGCGCGGGGCGGCCATGGCGTGACGTCATCCGCGCGCGACGGGCCCCGGCGGCGCGAGGGGAGGGGGGGGAGCGCGCGCTCCGCTCTCCCCCCCCCCGGCGTCTTAAAGGGGCCGCGCACGGCGAGGGCGGAGCGCGGGGGCGCGCACGGGGGGACGCGGGAACGCGCCAACATCTGCACGGGGGCGTGGGGGGGGGGGCGCGCAGGCGTGCACGCGGAGGGGCACGGAGGTGCAAGGTTCCAGATGTGCCCCGGTGGCACCCGCGAGCCGCAGAATCGGGGAGTGTTTGGGGTGGAAGGGAGATCCGGCAGGGACACCCGGGGCAGGTGGGTTTGGGATGGCTCCAGACGGGACACCCCACACCCCTGGGCAGCGGTGCCAGGGCTCTGCCACCCTCCCCGGGCACAGGCTCTCCCTCGCGTGGAGAGGGAGCTTCTCGCGGTTTGGTTCACGGCCACTGCTGCTCCTCCTGCCCCTGGGCACCGCTGGCAACAGCCTGGCACCGTCCTGTGACACCCACGGGAACATCTGTACGGACTGATGGCACCCCTGGCAGCCTGCCCTTCCCCGGCCGGAGCTGCCCGGCTCCCGGTGCTTCCCCAGCCGGAGCTGCCCGGCTCCCGGTCCCTCCCCGGCTCCCGGTGCTTCCTCAGCCGGAGCATCCCGGCTCCCGGTCCCTCCCCGGCTCCCGGTGCTTCCTCAGCCGGAGCATCCCGGCTCCCGGTCCCTCCCCGGCTCCCGGTCCCTCCCCGGCCGGAGCATCCCGGCTCCCGGTCCCTCCCCGTCCGGCCGGACCCCATTGGGCGCGGCCGGGCAGGAGAGGCGCGCCCGGGGAGGAGCCTGTGGGACAGGTACATAAGGGCAGGTGAGGCGGACGGGCTCCATCCTCGGGAGAAGAGCTGGTGCTGCCTGGAGGTGAGCGAACGGGAGCTCCGCTGGACCCCCATGGGGCTCCTGGCTGGAGATGCCCCTGGAGCAGCAGGGTTTGGGGTGCTCCCGTGGGTGCCCCTGACCCCCCCAGCCCCGGTTGTCCTCTCCCAGGGCTCGGAGCCCAGGGCTGGTGTGTCACCTTTGCCCCAGCGCTGACTCAGGCTCCCTCGTGTCCCTTTACGCAAGAGCCCTGCTGGCAGGGGACTCTGGCCGGGCGGCCCCCGCTGGCCTGGCCCTGGCCAAAGGGCAGGACCAGCCCCTGTAAAGGCAGCGGTGGCAGAGCTCAGCCTCAATCCTGTCCCTGGGATTGCCAGCGGGGACATCTGGAGCGGACGGGAAGCAGCGGAAGAACCCGGGAGCGGAGTTGGGCGTGCTGGTGGGAGCAGATCCCGAGCTGACCTGACGGGAACCACTGTCCTTCCTCCCCGCAGGCTCTGCGTGCCCCCTGGAAGATGGACTACGCCAAATCCCTGAGCCAGCGCCTGGCTGCCCCCGTGTCCAAGTAAGTGCCGTGGCACCGCCGTCCCCATCGTGGGGGACGTCCCCATAGAGCCCTCCCTGGGCGCTGGCACTGCCAGGGGGTCCTGTGGCTCTCAGAACGCCCGTGTCCCTTCGCAGATGTGTCTCAGCCAGCGCCTCCGTGACCCAGCAGCTGCTGGCGGGCCCGGCCCCGCGGCCGCGGCCCTACCGCGTGTGCAACGGGGACCGCAGCCTGCGCAAGGGCGTCATGGCCCCCAGCCTCGCCGAGCTGCTGCGCCAGGTCTGTCTGTCTGTCCGTCCCCCCGTCCCTCTGCCCGCGCGGGGCCTGTCCCCGGCCCTGCTGACCCGCAGCCCCTCCGCAGGCCCAGAGCGCCCTGGCCCTGCCCGCGCCCATCGCGCTGGTGCTGGATGAGGACGGCACGGCCGTGGAGACAGAGTCCTTCTTCCGCACCCTGGAGGAGGGCACGGCCCTGATGGCCCTGAGCAAGGGGCAGACCTGGACTGCCCCCAAGGTGAGGGGAGCGCTGAGGGGTTGGTTTGTCCCCTCTGTCCCACGCTGGAGGTGGGACGGGGAGGGTGGTGACGGCGGCGCCGCTGTCCCGCAGACGCGTGGCTACCAGGTGAGCCTGTCCCGCAAGCCCCCGCGCAGGATCGACGTGGCCTGCGTCACCTTCGACCTGTACAAGACCCACCCGAAGGACCTGGGCTGCCTCAACGTCAAAGCCACCCTGTACGGCACCTACAGCATGTCCTACGACCTGCGCTGCTACGGGGCGCGGCGCCTGGTCAAGTGAGTGCGGGGGGCTGGGGACACTCTGGGGACAGGGACGCTGCCCAGCCCTGCCCTGGCACGCTGACCCCTCTCTCCCCTGCCCAGGGAAGCTCTGCGCTGGGCGCTGTTCAGCATGCAGGCCACGGGCCACGTCCTGCTGGGCACCTCGTGCTACATGCAGCAGCTGCTGGACGCCACCGAGGAGGAGCAGAAGGAAGAGGAGAAGAGCCCGCTGCCCCTTCAGAACCTCCTGCCCTGCAGCCTCCCCGCCCTGCCCTACAAGAAGATGTCACAGTGAGGCCGGCTGGCCTGGCCTGTCCCCTCTGCTGTCCCCCCAACCCTCGGGGGTCCCAGCACCCCGCTAGGTCAATGCCTGGGCAGAGGCTGCCACGGTGCCTGGCACAGCCTCTCCTTGCACTCCGCTGGCTGAGTGTGGCCAAACCCGCTCTGGAATCGCTGCTGCTCTGTAAATATATTTATTTAAGTAAAGTTCTCCTGAATTCAGCTATGTTCTGTGTTGTCTTTGGGGGGGGGACACCCAGGACATGCAGCCCTTGCACTGCTTGGCACCCTGAGCTGGTGCTGTAAGAGCTGCGAGGAGGGAATCTGTCGCAAGCGCTTCCCCGGGGGAGCTGCTGCCTTCACCCTCCTCCTCCCTGGCACCAGAGCCTGGCTCCCACCCCCTGGCACAGATCCTGGCTCCCCTGGCACTGCAGGCACCCACAGGAGTGATGGGGCAAACCCTAAACCCCTGGCCTGTGGCAGCTGGCACCACGCCTGTCCTTGCTCCCTTCAAAGGGACGAAAGATCTCCCTGCTGCTTGTGCAGGAGCATGCAGGGCTGGCACAGAGGGAGGGACACGAGGGCGTGTTCTGCTCCCTGGGGTCCCCAGCCCCGTTGGCAGCCCCGGGCAGGGGCAGTCCCTATGCCCACCCCAGCCTTGCACAACCCCGGGTGCTGGTGCTGGCCTGGCCAGGTCTAGGGGCATCCCAAGGGCCCAGCAGCTCCAGGGATACCAGCTGGGAAGCAAACAGAGCTGGGGGCACTGGGCTGCGGTGACCTGGCCCTTGGGGACTGTCCCCAAGAGTTCCCAGAAAGATCCTGAAGCACCATCCCTGCCAGAGAGGGTGGGAGGGAGGGGAACAACCCACTGCCTGCCTGTGCTGGACTGGGAATACTGGGAAGCAGTGGGATGAGCTGTGTGGACGTGAGAAGCCATGCCCTGGGGGTCCTTAGGGCCATCCTCCCCTGTCACCCTGCGGGGGACACCTGACCTGAGCCACACTCACCTGGGCACCCACGGCAGGGTCCGGAGGTGCAGCGCAGGGACTGCTCCTGTGGCACAGACCTGAGCCCTACCCGGCGCTGTGGGGCCTAATTACCTCGGTAATTAACGAGCCATCAGCACCAGCTGAGCCCCATCTGGGAGCAGGACTTTGCCCCATGGCACAGATGTGTGATCTCCTCCGGCTGCTGAAGGAGCCACCCGGCGGCTCTGGGGACAGCGTGGGGACATCACGCCCTGCCCCTGCTGTCACCTGTGGCTGTACACACCCCGTGTCCCCATGGCCCGGCCCCTCGGGGTGCTGGTGGCCGTGCCAGCCCCCGCAGTGTCCCCCACCCCACACAGGCGTTTAGCAGACATATTTATTTCTGTACACACTTATACACACAGTTCCAGGGCAGCTCCATCCTCGCTCCCAGGGCTGCCTCCGTGCAGGGTCCGCCCTGCGCTGGGGGCACCCCCAGATTTCCTGGGGTGCCAGGGCCAAGCCCGTGCCCCCCACACCCCCACCCCAGCCCCGTAGTGTCTACGGGGACAAGCCCCCTGCAGCCCCCAGGGCAGGGCCATGCACAGTCCTCCTGCCTCAGTTTCCCCCCGGGGCACAGGTGGGGGCTGACCCCCACCTCCAGTGTCCTCACCCCCCAACCCGGGTGAACTTCGGGGCTCGGGATGCCGAAGCTGCCCCGGTGGAGCCTGCTGGGGGGGTCCTCCATCACCCCGACCCCTGCATGGGGGAGGTGTCAGGCACCGGTTCCATCCCCCAGCCCCTGCAGCCCCCCGAGCGGCGCTGGGGGGCTCTGGGGGGGTTACTTGACGTGCTCGGCGGCGTGGGAGGAGCAGTAATACTTCTTGTGGGCGATGAAGGTGGACAGGCTGCTGAACTTGATGTTGCACAGGCGACAGTACCTGTGGTTGCCGTTGGGCACCGGGCCGGCCACGGCCTTGGCCGGGGGGGTCTGCACGCCCCTGTCCGTGTAGGCGGGGGGCGTGGGGGGCTTGCGGCCGGCTTCCCTCAGTGCCTCGGGGGCTCCGGGCGAGGCGGGGGCCCGGGGGGAGCCGGGGGGCCGGGGGGCTGTCCCTGCCCTCCTTGGCGGTGAGGCTGTCCCGGCGGAGGCGGGGAGGGCGCGGAGGGGACGCCGCGGGCAGCGGGGGCTCGGGCGTCCTGCTGGCACCGGGGGCCGGCGCGTCCGGGACCCCCGGCCCGGGCCCGGCAGGCGGCTTGGCCACGAAGAGCCCGTGGGCGTTTCGGAAGTGCTCGAGGAGGTCGCCCTTGATGGCCCCGTTGAGGGGACAGTAGGGACAGGCGGCGAGGGGACCCTTGGTCCCCGGCGGCGGCAGGGAACCCTTGGGGTGACGCTGCAGCGAGTCCGCCCCGGGGTAGGGGATGCCGGGGCTGCCCGCCGGGGCCGCCCTCGCCCGCACCCCTCCTTCGGGGTCCCCCTCGCCGGGGCTGCCGGGGCTGTGCCGGCCCTTGAGGGGGGCGGCCACGGCCCCCTTCATCTTCTGCAGGTGCTCCAGCGTGCGGGGCTGCAGCGGCGTGGCCGGGCACTGGTACTTCTTGTGCGCCAGGTACGCGTCCAGGCTGTTGAAGCTGATGCGGCACGCGGTGCACTCGTGGTAGTCGGCCAGGGGCAGCAGCGGCGCCGGCGCCGGCTCACCCTGCCACCGTGGCTTCTTGCTCAGGTCGATGGGACCCTCGGCGTCAGGGCTGGCGCGGGGCTCGGGGGCGGCCGCGGGCGGCTCGGCGGCCGGGGGCTCCGGGGCCGGCGGGGGCTCGGCGGGGCGGCGAGCGGCGCCGTGGATCTCGTAGAGCTTGCGGCGCTTGCGGGTGCGCAGCGGCTGCGGCAGGAAGGGCACTTTGGGGGCGGCGGGGCGGCGCAGGGGGGGGTCGTGCCGAGAGGCGCAGTAGAAGCGCTTGTGCACCACGTAGGTCTCGTGGCGGCTGAAGCGGATGTTGCACGCCTCGCACAGCGTCTTGCTGGGGTCCTCGTCCCCCTCGTCCCCCGCCGAGCTGACGGGGCTCTGGCTGTCCTCGCTGCACCGCCCCGACCCCCCCTCCGCCTCGGGGGACCCCGCTTTGGTGCCCCCCTCTTCAGCCTTGCCCTCCGGCGCGGCGGCCGGCGGGGTGGCGTCGCGGCCGGCGTCCCCGTCCCCCGCTGCCGGGCCCTGCCCGTTGCCCGCCGGAGGGGACAGCAGCGTCCCCGGGGCGAGGGGACCCTTGGGCGCCCCGGGGGGAGCTTTGAGCTTGCGTGCCCCGGGGGGGCTGTCCTCGGCCAGGTGCCGGCTGGAGCAGTAGAGGCGCTTGTGCACGTAGTAGTTGTTGATGTTGTTGAAGGTGATCTCGCACTCGAAGCAGGTGGCCCCCTTGGGCGCCGGCGCGCCCGCGTAGATGGCGGGTGGCACCGCGCCCCCGTGGCCCTGCTTCAGCCGGCTGTGCACCAGCTCCGACATCTTCGCCAGGATCTCCGACGCCTGCGGCACCACCGCGGCCTCGTGGCCGAACACGTACTGCGGGAGGAAGACGGTGCCGCCGGCCGTGCCCGTCCCCGGCTCGCTGGGCACGGGGCTGGAGCCCGGCGTGGGGCTGGCGAGCTCCGACTTGACCTTGGCCGAGGACAGGCTGCGGGGGGACGAGGTCCGGGAGCCGCCGTCGGGGCTGCCGGCCCCCTCCCCGCTCCTCGGCGCCTCCGCCTCGCTGCCCGGGCTGCCGGCCGGCTCCTCCTTGATGCGCACGGGCTCGCCGGACGTGGAGGAGGACGAGGAGGACGCCGATGAAGGCCCTTCCCCGTTCTGCGGCTGGGCTGGGGGTGAGAGTTTGCCGGCCCTGGGGTCCGGGGGCGAGGCGGGCGATGCCGGTGCCGGTGGCGGTGCCGGTGCGCTGTCGGGGCCGGGCAGCACCACGTGCTGCGGCAGGGCCGGCAGCGCCTCGGGCAGGAACGCGCCCAGGCCGCACTTCCGCAGGGACGCGTTGTTCGGCTGGCTGAGCCCTGCAGGGGACAGAGGTGACAGCGTCACCGGCAGCCCCGGCACAGGGAGGATCGGCACCGGCATCACCGAGAACGCCGGCACGGGGGTGCTGCCCTGTCCCCCCCCGTTACTGACACCCCCGGGGCAGGAGCCTCACCCCGTTCCCTGTTCCACGCATCCTGGCAGAGGGATGCTCGCCATGTCCTGCTCCCAGCACTCCTGGCACAGGGATCCTGATCTGTTCCCCATTCCCAACCTCCCGGCACAGGGACACTGTACCTTCCCACCTCCCTTCCCATCACCAGGCCCAGCTGGGGATGAGCCCTGGGTGACAATGCCATCCTGTGTCCCCCACGGCCACAGCCCCGGGACTCACCGGGAGCGAGGGGTTTGGCGGCAGGAAGGGCTGGTCCAGGTGAGAACACCTCGCCTTTGGAGCCCGGCTGGCAGATCATGTGGTTGGTGACCAGGTGGCTGTATAGGATGTCCCTTGTGGTGGAGATGAAGCCACAGCTGTGGCAGACACCTGAGGGGACAGAGCACCGGGCTGAGCGGGCAGGGCAGGAGGGACAGTGCCCATCCCTGGAGTGGGACAGGGCTGTCCCCGTGGGACACTCACCGTTCAGGGTGTCTGTGTGCACCTTCAGGTGCCGCTCACAGTTGGCCTTGGTGGTGAAGGCGGACAGGCAGATCAGGCAGACAAACGGCCGCTCTCCTGCCGGACAGACAGACACTCAGTGCTGAGGGCAGGGGGACAGGGACTATGGGGACACCCACAGGGCCAGCTCCCTCTGTCTCTACAGATCTGAGATGGGGGAAGACCTACAAGTGATCAATGCCAAACCAGTGCCCCAAACCAGCTGGGGAGAACCTCATCCCACTGCTCAGCGCGCTCCAGCCCTGCATCCTCCCTGCTGGCCACCATGCTGCCACCCCAAAGCCTCCAGACGAGGGGTGCCGTGCCGTGCCATACCGCTATGGCTCCGCATGTGGATCTCCAGGGAGCTGGCACTGGGACAGCTCTTCTTGCACTGTGGGAAGGGGCAGACCCTCTCGTTGGGGTACGTCTCCTTGGGCTTCTCGTCCAGGGCGGGGGAGCCGGCGCGGGCGCTCTGCCGGCTGGCGCAGTAGTACATCAGGTGTGCCTGCAGGTTGCGCTCGCTGCGGTACCAGATCCCGCAGTCCTTGCACGGGAACACGTCCTCTGTGGAGAGCAGGGGACAGGGACATTGCTGTGTGACGGGCTGGGGACAGGGACATCGCTGTGTGACGGGCTGGGGAGACCCAGCAGGGCTGCGGTGCTGCGTGTCCCTCCCTGCGTGTGCCTCCCCTTGTGCCACTCCCCGTGTGTCCCTGTGTGTCCCTCTCTGTATGTCCCTCCCTGCGTGTTCCTGTGTGTCCTTCCCCATGTGTGCCTCTGTGTCCCTCCCCGCCTGTCCCTCCCCATGTGTCCCTGTGTCCCTCCCCATGTGTCCCTCCCTGCATGTCCCCGTGTGTCACTCCCTACCTGTCCCTCCCCGTGTGTCCCTCGCTGCCTGTCCCTCCCTTCCCGTGTGTCCCTGTGTGTTCCTCCCTGCATGTCCCTCCCTGCCTGTGCCTCTCCATGTGTCCCTCCCCGAGTGTCCCAGTGTGTCCCTCCCCACGTGTCCCTCCCTTCCTGACCCTCTCCATGTGTCCCTCCCCACGGGCGTCCCTTCCCGTGTGCCCCTCCCTGCGTGTCCCTGTGCATCCCTCCCTGTGTGTCCCTCCCCGGGTGTCCCTGCCTGTCCCTCCCCCGTGTCCCTCCCCCGTGTCCCCGGCCTCACTGTTGACCACGGCGGTGGCCAGGATGGCGGCCATGCCGGCCTGCTGTGGCAGCAGCTGGATGTCGGAGTGCAGCGCCGCCGGGTACGGGGACTCGCCGGGCTCCGCTTTCACGCCGTGGTTGGGGACAGCTGGTGGCTCTGCCACCACCGAGGCGCTCAGGGGCTCGTCCTCCCGCAGCGCTCGCGTCGTGCGGCACCACAGGGCTTCGTCTGGAGAGGGGACAGCGGTGAGCAGGGGCCGCAGCGTCCCGTCCCGCCCGCTCTGTCCCGCCCTGTCCCCGCGGTCCCGGCAGCGGCCGCTGCTCGCTCCCGGCCACGGCCTGGAGATGGCGGTGTCTGCCCGCGCTGAGCCCGCCCGGAGCCGCCGCTCCGCTCGGGCCTTTCTCTGCCATAGCCCAGTGCCCATCCCTGCGCCATCCCTGTGCGATCTCTGCATCCATCCCTGCGACATCCCTGTGCGATCTCTGCATCCATCCCTGTGCCCATCCCTGCATCCATCTCCACACCAATCCCTGCGCGATCCCTGCATCCATCCCTGTGATATCCCTGTGCGATCCCTGCGACATCCCTGTGCCCATCCCTGCATCCACCCCTGTGCCCATCCCTGTGCCCATCCCTGTGTGATCTCTGCACCCATCCCTGCGCCCATCCCTGCATCCATCCCTGTGCCCGTAACTGTGACATCTCTGCACCCATCCCTGTGACATCCCTGTGCCCATCCCTACATCCATGCATCCTTACATCCATCTCTGCACATATGTCAGTGCCCATCCCTGCGACATCCCTGCTCCCATCCCTGCGCCCATCCCTGTGCCCATCCCTACATCCTTACACCCATCTCTGCACTCACCCCTCTGCCAATCCCTGTGCCCATCCCTGAACCTTTGTGCCCATCTTTACAACCATCCCTGCTCCCATCCCTGTGCCCATCCTGACACCATCCCTGCTCCCATCCTTAGACCATCCCTGTGCCCATCCTGACACCATCCCTGCTCCCATCCTTAGACCATCCCTGTGCCCATCCTGACACCATCCCTGCTCCCATCCCTGTGCCCATCCTGACACTATCCCTGCTCCCATCCCTGCTCCCATCCCTGCTGTGCCCCTCCCCAGCCCCCCTGGCTGCAGCCACCCAGGGAAGCTGGGACAGGGACAAGCGCAGGCACAGCCAGCAGTGGGACAGGGGGAGCAGACCCTGGGACAGGGGACACGGATGGGGACCCCTCCCACCCCCACTGCCCCCAGTACCGACCCTTCCTGTAGATGACGGCGTTGGCATCGGGCTCTCCGGGCACGAGGGGCAGGAGGGACAGCCAGCAGCTCTCGTCCCCCAGCACCAGCGTCAGGGGGGGGCTCTGTGGGGCAGGGACAGGGGGTCAGCACCAGGGTCACACTGAGGGGCTGCCAGGGGGGTCACAGGCTCCCCAAAACGGGCTGGGGTCACACTGAGGGGCTGCCAGGGGGGTCACAGGCTCCCCAAAAGGGGCTGGGGTCACACTGAGGGGCTGCCAGGGGGGTCACAGGCTCCCCAAAAGGGGCTGGGGTCACACTGAGGGGCTGCCAGAGAGGTCACAGCACTCCCTGCTCAGCCCATGCCCAGCTCAGCCTCCCCGCATTCTAATGAATATTAATGAGCGCAAGGGGGGGGAAATTAATCTGCCTGATCCTCCGATGGCTGCTGCAGTAACGATATGAAATCTAATTATCCATCCCAATATTTCCAAGCCCTCCAACTCAGCCTGACAGCCACAGCCAGTTGGGGCCTTATCACTGCCAGGAGCCGAGTGCTGGCAGCGTGATAAAGCCCCCAACTCATGTGTGTGACACTGGCACATGGGTGTGACACACTGGCACATGGGTGTGACACACTGGCACATGTGTGTGACACACTGGTGCATGTGTGTGACACTGGTGCATGGGTGTGACACACTGGCACATGGGTGTGACACACTGGTGCATGGGTGTGACACTGGTGCATGGGTGTGACACACTGGCACACGGATGTGACACACAAGTGTGACACACTGGCACATGTGTGTGACACTGGCACACAGATGTGGCACACTGGTGCATGCGTGTGACACACTGGCACATGGATGTGGCACACAAGTGTGACACACTGGCACATGTGTGTGACACACTGGCACATAGATGTGGCACACTGGCACATGTGTGTGACACACTGGCACATGGATGTGGCACACTGGTGTGACACACTGGCACATAGATGTGGCACACTGGCACATGGATGTGGCACACTGGTGTGACACACTGGCACACAAGTGTGACACACTGGCACGTGTGTGTGACACTGGCACATGGGTGTGACACACTGGTGTGACACACTGGCACACGGGTGTGACACTGGCACATGTGTGTGACACACTGGCACATGGATGTGGCACACTGGTGTGACACACTGGCACACAAGTGTGACACACTGGCACGTGTGTGTGACACTGGCACATGGATGTGACACACTGGCACATAGATGTGGCACACTGGCACATGTGTGTGACACACTGGCACATGGATGTGGCACACTGGTGTGACACACTGGCACACGTGTGTGACACTGGCACATGTGTGTGACACACTGGCACATGGATGTGGCACACTGGTGTGACACACTGGCACACGGGTGTGACACTGGCACAGGCGTGTTCACCTCTCACGGTGGTGGCGGGACCCCCCCACTCCTCAGGACACGGGAAATGGGGCTGGGGGCTTTGGCACCCCCAGGGATGGGCACCGCTGGTGCCACACGGGCGGAGCCCCCTCGGGGACAGGAGGATCGCTCCGGAATTCTGCACGGGGACACCTGCAGGTTCCCCTGGATGGGATGGAGGGGCCGCCTGCTCTGCCCGGGACCCTGCAGCACCCCAAGGCGCTCCCAGCACCCCGGGGTGCCCAGCCCGGCTCCCGCGGCGGCCCCAGCCCGGCGTGAAGCCCTCCCTTGTTCTCGCTGGAACAAAGAGGTCGCTGTGTCGCGCACAGCGCCGATAACCATCGGAAACCCGAGCTGCTCCGCATCCGCCGGGCCGCGCATCCCTGCCCCCGCCGCGGCCCGGCCCGGGGGGGACACGGCACCGGGGGGCTCGGGGGACAGCCCCAGAGGGGCTGCACCTTCCCTTGGCACCCCCGAGCTGTCTGCCAGAGGCTTCCCACACCCTCCCGAGCAAGGATCTTTTGGGGGAACCCTGTGGGATCAGGTGGGGGCAGGTAGATATCTTCCTCCTCCTTCTCCTCCTCCTCCTCCTCCTCCTCCTCCTTCTCCTCTTCCTCCTCCTGCTCCTGCTCTTCTCCCTGCTGCTCTTTCTCCTTCTCCCTCAGCAGAAGGGGACACACGGTGCTCCACATCCCGGAATATTAAAGCCACCCCAGGCTGGGATCATCCCCCACACGGAGATGAAGAGCAGAGCCGGGCAGGATTTGGGGGAGACCCCCTGCACCCCACTGCCGCCGCCAGCAACAAAGAGGAAGGGACCTGAGGGTGACAGCCCCTATCAGGGATGGGGCTGCAATTCCTTCCTCCCTTCCCCGAGCAGAGATAGGGAGGGAGGAGAGTGGCAGAGGAGAGCAGGGCTGGGAATCATCAGCCGGGCTCGATAAGGGAGCTGCTGAAATGGGAGCAAAAATATTTAGACAATAAATGAAGTATCAGAAAAAAAGCTGCGCATATCTCGGGGAAATCAATCATCCTGTACCGGGTGTCTGGACACACGGCGCCAACCGGGAGATAGGGAGCCAAACCGGGCAGATAAGGGTTAATCAAGGATTTAATTCAGCAAAGATAAACGGGCCTGAGCTTAAAAAAAAAAAAAAAAAGAAAAGAAAAGAAAAGAAAAAGAGCAAAGGAGAGAGGAGGAGGAGGAAGAGGTGGGGATGGAGCCAGGGCTTGAGGATCCTGGGCTGGAGGTGCCTGTGGGCGGCTCAGGGGGGGTGTGGAGGGAAGGACGCGGCTGGGATGGAGGATCCAGAGCCTAAAACCACCCAGAGTCACACTCGTGGCCACCTCCCTCCTCTGCTGCTCCCCCCGGTGATGGCACCAACAGCCACCACCCCCTTGGTGCTCCTCTCCTGCCCCTTCCCCATGGCTGCTGGTCCTTCCCAGGCACCAGCAGAGTCCCCAGGGAGCAAATCTGCGGTGGGAAAGGCAGATCCCATCTCCTCTGAGATGAGACAGGTGCCACCGACCAGCCCGTGCAGAGGGGATGGCACCCTCCTGTCCCCTGCCAGTGGGACCGCTCTTGCCTGGCAGGGAAACTCCAACCAGGAGATTCCCGGGGCTGAGCAGCTCAGGCAGGGACTCCTCTTCCCAAAGAATGTGTTTCCTCGGGACTTGCCCCCCTCGTGCCCTCGGGCTGCTCCTTACCGTGTCGCCGTGGCCCGGCGATGCCGGCTCGCTGTGGATGCTGCCCGGGAAGGGGCCCCAGGAGAAGCCCTCGGGGAGGCTCCGGCGGCTCCGCACCCTTCTCTGCCCATCCCGCACCTCCAGCTCCAGCTCATCTGCGGGGAGACACGCACAGCATCAGCGGGATGCGCCCCGAATCCCCCCCGGCCTGCAGCACCCCGAATCCCGGCGGTGTGGGCACCCGGCTGGAGCCGGCAGCTGCTGCTGGGTGTCCCGTGGGGGGATCCAGCCCCAGCCTGGGGGATAGAGCCCCTTCCCGGGGGGATCCAGCCCCAGCCTGGGGGGAATCCAGCCCCTTCCCAGGGGGATCCAGCTCCAGCTTGGGGGATCCAGCCCCTCCCTGGGGGGATCCAGCCCCAGCCCGGGGGGTCCCGGCCCGGCCCGGGGAGAGGAAGGAGCGTTTTCCATCCCCGCACCCGAAGTCGCAGCAGCTTCAGGGCTTAATGGCTTTGATTATCTGATAAGGCTCTGGTTTAATGGGTTAGATAACATGTGAATACGCTATGAAGGCTGCTCGAAAATGTTTTAACTGTGCCTTTGTCTTTGGGAGCGCAGATAAGATGGCAGGTAACCAATACCCAGATGGATGTGCCGCCTGCCCCTCGCCGGCTGCTGCCCCCCAAAAACCGAGCAGCTCCCCGGGGACGGCGAGCCGAAGCCAGCCCGTGTGGCCGAGCCCCGCGGGGTCATCTGTCACCCCGGCAGGACGGGACAAAGAGCCCCCCGAGCCCCGAGGGGCCGCGGGCAGGGAGGAGGCTGCGCCGGCTGAAGGCAAAATTGCCTTTGGAGCCGGGAGCGCGGGGAGGATAAAGCGATCCCACGGCTGCGGAGATTGAAATCTGATGTGTTTATTAGCAGGGCTGACATCTGGATCCTCCCGGCGCTGGGGTGAGCTGAGGTGAGCGACTGGGAGCGCTGGGTGGTGTCACCTGCCATCACCCGGGTGCCACTGCCACCCGCGGGTCCCCTCTGTGCGCCCCGGGCCGCTGGGGACTGCCTGGAGCGCATCCCAGGGCAGCAGCCGGGGCCACCTGGGCACGACCCGCTGCCCACCGGCAGGTCTGGGGAGGTGTCCGGGCTCCCCGAGGTGTTTGGGGTGACCAGGCTGCTCCCTGCCCCCCTCCAGCCCTGTGCCACAGCCCCCAGGGTGGGCTCTGCCTCAGCTGCCCTGTCCTGCCCACTCCCACAGCCTGGAGCCAGAGCGCTCCCAAAGCCAGCCCGGCCGCGGAGATCCCAGCTCTGCTTCCAGCTGGGACCTCGTCCCTGCAAAGGGGTTCTGGGAATGAGCGTGGCACGGGCTGTGCCTGCCCTGCATCCCTGGCATCCTCCCACACTGCTGGCATCCTCCTGCCCATTGCCCCATCAGCTCCACCTCGGCACAGGGAGGAGGAGGAGGAGGAGGAGGGGTGAAGGAGCTGTTTGGGATTTATTCCCTGGCACAAACTGAGCCTGAGGAAAGGTCCACGAAGGACTGAGGGCAGGCAGGGAGCAGAGCGACCACCAGAGTGGCCTCAGGGCTGAGCTGGGCAGTCAGACCCTCACATTGTCCCACACTTCCAGCCCCTCCCATCTGATTCCCAAAGTGCTGCCGGGGTGCTGGACGCCCCCAGCCTCAGCATGCCCGAGCTGCCCACCCTCCCCATCACCCCTAAAGCCCCAGCAGCGCCGGCTCCCCCCTGGCTTTGTCACCCCGAATACCCCGGGTGTTTTTTGGGGCCCGGAGCCCAACGGCCTCGTCCCCCTGCGGGTGCCCCCCCCGCGGCGCCCCCCCCTCCCCGTCTCACTGGTAATCAGCAGCGTTTGGGTCAGGAGACCATGTCTCCGAGATAAGAGCATTCGCCTGACACTTCCCATGTCAGAGCACTTCATCTTGTGTGTATCAATCCCCAGCAGAGAAAACACGCAGGCGCTGATAAAGAGAAAACCGTTCCAGACAGGGGGACAAAAATAGTGCTGCCAGAGCCAGCCCCGTTCCCGCCAGCGCCCCGAGGCCTCCACCCACCCAAAAACGGGGTGCTGGAACCCCACTGAGGGTGCTGAACCCCTGCTCCGTGGTGCCGGGAGCTCCTCCAGAGGGATGAGCGTCCCTGGGCCAGGCAGGGATGCTGCTGGAGCGCCTGCGCCGCACCCACGCTAACACAGCGAGGGGAAAAAGGAGGGAAAAGATGATTTTTTTCCAGCTAAACACACAGCAGTGCTGAGTGGGAACGGGGGAAAATGATGGGGAGATGCTGTGTGCTCCACACTGGGAACAAAGCCCAGAGGCAGCAAGCCGTGTCCCCACGTGGGACCGCCAGGCTGCGGGGAGTGATCCCACCAGGGATCCAGGCACATCCCACCGCCTGCAAGGCTGGCAAGAGCTGCTGCCAGCCCCCGGGGTGTCCTGGAGCAGCCCCTGAGCTGTAGCTCCCTGTGGGATCCCCTGGCAGGTGAACACCCCCCAGGTATCTCACCTGGCCATCGGTCCCTCCTTATCAGGGAGCAGGGCTTATCTCCCAGCTCATTAACCAAATCGGGCAGGGACTGGCCTGTTTGCTCTGGGGCACAGAGAAAAGCAGCAGGGAGGAAGGAAGGAGGGAAGCAGGAAGGGAGGAAGGAGGGAAAAGCCCCAGGAGAGCCAGGTGCACCTGCCTGGTGTGACATGGACTGGGAACACGGGGCTGCTCCCGGCTTATCTTGCCATCGAGAGATTCCAAAGGAATGGGCTGAGCTGTGCCAGGAGCAAAGATTAATCCTGTCACCACCCCAAGCCAAGCAGGCACGGCTGGCACCCGCGTTCCCACCCATCCCAGGGGTCCAGGGTGGGCACCGGGGAGGGAGGAGGCCTGTGGGGATGCAGTTCCAGGCAGGCATCTCTGAGCCTTCCCCCAGCCGGGGTGTGACGGAGATGAAGGTCAGAGCCCACGGGCACGGTGACCACAGCATTCCCAGGGCCAGGGAGAGGAATGGCACTGCCAGGAGCAGCACTGGAAGCTCTGGAGATGCGGCCACATCAGGCGCCTCCATTTCCTTGAGGGAGCCAGCAGGAGGGAAGGGCAGAGGGCCCCCAGACAAACCCACTCACCCCTCCCCGTCCCATTCCAAGCTGTTCCCACTGCATCCCTTTGCCTCAGCTGCATCCAGAGGACTTGAACCACATGCAGACCGACTGCTGTGCCCCTCAGTGGGCACCCGGGCTCGGGGATCCCTGCAGTGTTTGCAGCTGCCTGGATACTATCAGGATAAATACTGCTATCAGTGTGTCATGGGATCACATCCCTTGCTCCTGTGCCAGCCTGGGGGGCACGCCAGATCCTGCCCTGGTGATGGAGACTGGGAAATGGGGATGGATGGGAGGGTGGATGGATGGATGATGGACCTCCAGATTCCTGCTGAGGGGGCAAACAGCTGGTTTGGATGTGGTTCAAGTGCTGTGGATGCAGGAGGCAAAGGGATGTGGGAGCAGCGTGGGGTGGGATGGGTGGGTTTCTCTGGGACCCCTCTGCCCTTCCCTCCTGCAAGGAAAGCAAACGTGGGTACCTGGATGTGGCTGCACCCCTGGAACACCCAGGAGCAAACGGGGGTGGCTGCAGGAGCTGGCAGAGGGATGAAGGGATGGATCCATCAATGGGTACCCAACCTCCCATGGCTCCCCTGCTCCTGCCTGGGGAAATCCGAGCTGGAGAAGCCCCAGTTCCCCCCAGTTCCCCCAGTTCCCCCCAGTTCCCCAGCCCGGCCCCAGCTGCTGTTTTTAGAAGCGGCGAGAGCGCGGCGGAAGGAATAAATCCTGACAACTCAACTACTGCAATGATGTGATGGCACCGCTCCGATAAGATGGAGGGAGCCGATTGGGAAGAGTCTTAAGCTGTGAACACGCAGCATCTCCACTCTTCACCTCGGCTCACAAAGGGAAATCTCTCCAAAGGGGCTAAGGAGATTATCCCGGCTTTGCCGTCCCGGGTGCTCGAGTAATCAGGGCAGCCTTGGGGACGACAAAGGAGTGAGGAGGGTTTAAATCGAGCCTTGCTGGGCTGCGCCCGCCTGGGCTCAGCTCTGCGGAGGGAGAGGGGACGGCTGTGGCACGGCCGGGCTCTGCCCCTCGCTTTGGGGTGCTGGGGAGGCCCCGGTGGGGCGGGAGCCAGGGGGGATTTCTGCCTTTATCTCTGCTGCCCATCGCTCGCCTCTTATCGATTGTTTGCTGCCCGAGTCCAAAAGCGACTCCTTATCGGGCTGAACCCTGCCCCCGGATAATGGAGCAGCCAGGCCCTGCCCCGTGGGCACCACCCAGCGCCCGGGGGGGCTGCACACACAGGAGGGGCTGCGCCCCAAAAGGGCCCGCTCCCGCTCGCCAGCTGTGGGGCGCAGCTGGCAGGCGCTGGCAGCGGGGTGGCACCGGCCGTGCCACACGCTCCCCGGGACCAGCCCACGGAAGCTGGGGTGCCCTGCCCCTGCAGGACGGGCTGATAAGCATTCCCAGACATTTGCCTTTGGGGTGTTGCTGCGCCTTGCTGGGATGGCGCTGGGAGGGAGTCCCCATCCCAAGGGGTGCCCATCCCAAGGGGTTCCCATCCCAGGAATAAAAATGGGACCCATGCCTGCAGGGATATGGACAGAAACACTGGGAATAAGGTCAGAAAAGGCTCAGGGAAGATGGGAGGCAGGAAAACTTCCTGGCTTCCCTGGGGCGTCCAGGATCTCTGTGCCAGGGGTACCCTGTCCCCACTCATGGAGCCCATCCCAAGGGGTTCCCATGCCCGGGGTGCTGCCATCCCAAGGCAGCCCCTGCTCCCTGGGGTCCCCCTCACAAGGGACAGGCAGGAAACACACAGGAGCTGTGCCCTGTGTCCTGGGGACAGGAACAAACACTGGGGAAAACACCAGAAAGCGCTCAGGAAGGATGGGAAGGAGGAAAACTTCCTGGCTGCCCCGGGGCTGCCAGCGCGGCGGGACCCCTGTGCCAGGGACACCCTGTCCCTGCCCTGTCCCCTCTCCTGGGACCCCTGGCTGTGCCCAGGCAGCAGGAGGAGGGCACTGAGGGGGGCAGGAAGCCGGAGGGGGGAGGAAGGGGATGCAGGGGCCCCCGGAGCCGATGCAGAGGGAAGATATCCCGCCCGGAAAAGGGGAGGGGACCGCAGGGGGGAGCCCTGCCACGGCCCCGAGTGCCTGGGGGGGTGGGAGAACCCCCGGGAGGGGGTACCCAGATGGAGGAGGGGGGTGCAAACCCCAAATCCCCACCGGTCCTCAGATCCAGGCAGGGCTGAGCAGGAAGGTGAGTGCTTGACAGCTGTCAATCAGCACCAGCCTGGAGGTATCGCCCTCAGGGCTCTCACCAGGAGAGTGCAGGACATTGGAAAGTGCCAGGTAAAATGGGAACAGATGCCTAAGATCCCTCCCTCCACACTGTCCCCAAAATCCCTGAGCATCCCTCCACACTGTCACTGTCCCCAAAATCCCTGAGTATCCTCCACGCTGTCACTGTCCCCAAAATCCGTGAGCATCCCTCCACACTGTCCCCAACACCCTGAGCATCCTTCCACGCTGTCACTGTCCCCAACACCCTGAGCATCCCTCCACGCTGTCACTGTCCCCAACACTCTGAGTGTCCCTCTCTCCACGCTGTCACTGTCCCCAAGGATCCTGAGCATCCCTCTCTCCACACTGTCACTGTCCCCAACACCCTGAGCATCCCTCTCTCCACACTGTCACTGTCCCCAACACCCTGAGCATCCCTCCATCCCAGCTGAGTCCCCAGACTGGTCTGATCATCCCTCGGCTCAGCACAGACCAGTTGGAGCATCCCTTCACCACATCAGTGTCCCCAGACTGTCCCCTCCACCCTGCAGAGACCCCGGGCACAGGAGGGCATCCCCCAGCAGGGACAGGTGTCCCCATCACTGCTGGGCTTGTCCCCACCCCGCTGCCTTTGGCAGGCTGGACACGCGTGGGGCAGGGGGAGGATTTTGGGGTGCAGGGCACCCCCTGATTTGGGACACTGGGGGTGCCAATGCCCTGAATCCCAAGTGCTCCATCCCCCAGCAGCCTCCCACAGACACAACTCTCTGCCGCTCCGCTCCCAGAGATAAAAGGGAACAGCTGGGATAATTTTTCCCACCCACACATAGCAGGGTGGAGGGGGAGGGACGGGGCAGAGCGGCGGGGGCCGTGTCCCCCCCGGGGCAGCTGTCCCCCCCATTGTGCCCTGCTCACCCCGATAATGAACCTTGAGGTTTCCAGACAAACCCTGGGCAGCCAGAGATTATTGAAGAGGGAGATAAACACAACTGAAGGGAAGGGGGAGCTGGGAGGAAAAGGGGGGGGAAAAAAAAAGGACTTGGGAGTTTTAATTAGATGCACTAAAAAAAAAAAAGAGGAGTTGCTCTGTGCCATCCTGATATGGAGGATGGGGGGTGAGGGGTTTGGGGGATCAGGAGAGGAGCCTGAGCTCTGTAATCAACCCAGAGTCATCCTTACTGCCCAGAGGAAGTAGCAATATTAAATTAATATTTCATAATTGGTAATTAATTACTAAATAAAGCCCAAACAGGCAAGATGGCAGCAGGGCTTGGAGCTCAGCAAGGTGGAGCTGCAAACAGTGGTGCTGGTGTAGGGAAGGGGGTGAAGAATTCCCTGGGAATTCCCGTGGCTGGGTGGGATAATGCAAAAGCCACCCTGGGTTTGGTCACAGCTCCTCCAATCCTGTCCCTGCCTGTGCTGCTCCCACAAGGACAAAAGCAAAAAGCTCCATCCTAGCTGGTGGAAAGGGAAGAATCCAGGATTCCCAGGAAGAATCCAGGATTCCCAGGGGCTGCAGCCTCCCAGCAGCTCCCAGTGGGAATCCTCTGGTGGCTCATCATGGGGTTGAGCAGCCTGTCCCTCAGCAGGGCTCTCTGCTGCGTTCCTGCCCCGGCTCCATGTGAATTTTGCAGTTTTTCCTCTTATCCTTCTGGGAAAGCTGGCTGGAACTGCTGAGGCTGGCCGGGCAGGGATGGGGCAGCCCTGGGATGGGAGCTGGAGGCTGTGGGTGCTCCCGAAATTCTCTGCACCCACCCTTCCCCAGGGCAAACCAAAATCAGTGGGGAAGAAGGAAACCTGAGGCGGGGATGGAGGGGCTGTGGGGAGACGTTTGGGGCAATTTGGGATGGTTTGGGAGAATCTGGGAAGGATGGACATCCTGTCTCCAGCCCCGGCAGAGGACGGAGCGAGCACAAAGCACGGCCGTGCTCCACCCCACGATCCCACTGGCAAGCAGGACAGAGCCAGGGCGTCCCAGCACCCCGGATGAAGGGTGGCACATCTGTAAAGACTCCTAACTTTGGGATTTCAGCCTCCTGCTCATCAGCCGGACAAGCCTCAGCCCCCTCCAGGGAACAAGGTCGCTTCAAAGCTAAACCAAAATCCTTCTCCCTCCTGCCACGTGGGGCCAGGCAGCCCCAGGACGAGGTCCTGGCAGGCCACATCCCCTGAGGGACAGCGGGATGACCTTTGGCATCACCCACCCACAGCGGGGGTGACCCAGTGACCCCCCAAAGCTCCGGGGGGGACGGGGAGGCCCCGCGGGTGCCGACAGAGCCCCCGCCCCGTGCGCGGCGCATCCTCGCGGCCGACACCCGGCGGATCCTGCCAGATAAAGCAGAAAATTCAGGCTGCTCCCAGCTTCCCTTTTGGGCAGCTCCATCCCTGATAAGTGGCGAGGCTGCAGAGCCCCTGATAGCCGGGGCCGCGGCGGCGGTTGGTGCGGGAGGGACGCGCTATCGGCGCGGCATCGCCGGCGGCCGCCGCCACACCGACACCAGCACCGCCGCAATTAGCCGAGCAGAGATGGGCTGCCGGGCCCGATAATCAAATCTCCTTTACATAAAGAATGCAAATAACCCGCTCCCACAGAGCGAGGGGGAGGCAGGGCCTCCGCCAGGCTGCTCGCGGGAGTTTTGGGGTGAGCGGGGTGCGGTGACCCCACAGGGGACGGGGGGATCTGCGGGCTGGGGGGTGCAGCCCACTCCCACCCTGCCCTGGGAGCGCTGGCTGGGGGCAAAGGGCTGGGAGCAGATAAGGAGGAGCCGGGGGTGGCCTCGCAGCTCCTTCCTGGCCGGCCCGCAGGAAGGGCCGGGATATCAGCGGGGTCGGCAGGAGCTTCCCCTCGGCCCCGACGGGAAGGGGAGCGGGGTTCCCGCCAGCCGTGGGGATCCGGGCAGCTGCAGGAGCACGTGTGCTGGCAGGGACCGCTTCCCAGGGCACCCGCAGCCCGGTGGCCTTGGGGACACAGCGGGACCCGCCCGGTGCGTCCATCCCCAAAGGGCCATCGCTGTCCTTAGCGGGGTCACCGCTGCCCGAAGCTGGGAGCTCCCCTGGGAGGAGCAGGGTGTGGGCAGCACCAACAGGGCCCAAAATGAGGCACGCTCACCCTTGGGCGTGTCACATCCCCCTGGTCACATCCCCGTCCACCCGCCAGGAGCTGTTCTCAGCGGAACAACCCACAACCCCAATCCAGGAGTGATGGCCACGGACTAAACCACAGCAAGTTCCACCTCAGCATGAGGAAGAACTGCCCAGGGAGGGTGGCAGAGCCCTGGCACAGCTGCCCAGGGAGGGTGTGGGGTCTCCCATCTGGAGCCTCTCCAAACCCACATGGATGTGTCCCTGTGTCACCTGTTCCAGGTGTCCCTGCCTTGGGCTGGACGATCTCCAGGGCTCCCTTCTCACCCCAGACGTTCTGTGATTCTGTGAATCCGTGTGGCACACGTCTGTAAGCCCGTGGCTTTGGAGATAGCGGGTGATAGGGCTGGGGGTGCCCACAGGGCCAGCCCGGCCTCGCTGGTGCCCCGGTGCCCACGGCCCCGGCGTGGAGATACCAAGGGGAGATAGAGGCTGAATTCGCTCCTTGGGGTTTTGATAACCATCACCAAACCACCCCAGCGTCGCTCTTGTGGTTGCCAGGATGTTGGTGAAGTGCCCTGGTGCGACACAGGACGGGCCCAAACCCTGCCAGTGCCAGGGAGTGTGATGCCAGCTGCGGGGATGGCATCCCAAATCCACGCTTTACCATCCCGACAGCAGCCTGGAGATGTCAGGGATCACAAGCATCACCTCACACCTCCCCTCCAGCAGGAGTTCTGGGGTTTGCAGCCTGCCCAGCTCCCAGGGCTCCTCTCACCCTGGTGTTTGCAAGAGGAGGTGAATGCCGCAGGGCTGCTCCAGCACACCCAGTCAGGACACGGGGATGGAGCAGGACGGCCCCACACCAGAGACTCACCTGGCCCATTCCAGGTGTCTGGCTCCTGGGGGTTTTCTCCGGGATCTGGCTTCTCGGGCTCCTTCGGACTCTCCAGAGCATCCCTGGACTCTGCAGCAGCAGGGGGAAGGCAGCGGGTCAGGAGCAGGGCATTCCAGAGGCAGCACCCCACAGGGGCTGGGACCACCAGGGCTGGGATGGGCACGGGGAGGGGAGCCACATCCCCCTGGGAACGCCCCATCAGCCCGGCCAAGCCCCTCCACCCCAAGCCCTGGCACACCCGTGCCACGCCGGCGGGCCGAGCCCCGCTCCCCTCGCGGCTCCATTTGTGGCGCGTTCGTAGCAACTTGATAACAATTATTTTCTCCATTAACTGCTGCTGGAGATGGGCTGATAAAGCCAATCTGCATATGACAGTGTGGCAGATTAGTGCCCAAAGTACATGTTTGCCTTGGCGTCCCGGGCGGACCGAGCCGCGCGGAGCCCGATCGATCGGCGCCAGCGCGGCCGCCCAGCGGTGACGTCACCGCCATCGCAGATTATTAATACAGGTGATAAGCGCCATGATTAACATCAAATAAATCAATCACCGGGTATAAAAGTCCTATTATTTTTGGCTATAAATCAAAGTGCCTGGCATATCGATTTTTATCCATCGCGCTGAAAGCTTTAGTGGCCGTTATTGCTGCTGGGCCTTATCTCTGCTATCACCTCTTTATCGAGGCAGGCCAGTGCCAGGTGCAGCTCCGCGCCCCGGCTCCGGCTCCTCGCCCCCAGCCCGGCTCCCCCATCAGATAAGAGCCCTGATTCCCTCCACCACCGAGCAAAGTTTGCCTGGGAGACCTCCCTGACTCAGATACTGGGGTCCCTTCCCTGCTCTGGTTATCAGGTCCCCTCCCTGTTCCAATTATCAGGCTCCCTGCCCTGCTTTGCTGTAGGATCCCTGGCCTGCCCTGGCTGTTGGGGTCCTTCCGCTGGAATCGGGGTCTCTCCTTGCTCCAACTAGAGTCCACTCCCTGCCCCAGCTTTGGGGTCCCTGGCCTGCCCCAAATACTGGGGTCCCCTCCCTGCCTCAGCTCTTCCTTGCCCCTCATTATCGGGGTCCCTTCCCTGCCTTGTGATCTCTCCCTGCCTCGTCCTGTTTGGGCTATCAGGGTCCCTTCCCTGCCTTGTGATCTCTCCCTGCCTCGTCCTGTTTGGGCTATCAGGGTCCCTTCCCTGCCCCAAACGTTGGGGTCCCTGACTGTCCCAGCTATTCATGTCCCTTCCCTACTCGACTCTCAGGATCCCTTCCCTACCCCAGCTATCGGGGTCCTTCCCTGCCCCAGCTGCAGTGGATCCTGGCTGCACCGTGGCCCGGCTGCCCTGCTTTTGGGGACACTTTTTCCCCGATGCAGCTGGAGGCAGCGGGGTTTGCCGGCGGCCGCGGCTCGGTGAGCCGGCGCAGCCTTGCCCCGGCGCGGTTATCTCAAAGGGCACTGCAAACATTAACTGATTGGGATTTGCCCCCACCTCCACAGGAAGGAACTCAGAGGATATCTGGGACTCTTTCAGCCCGGCCCTGAGTCGCAGCCACCTTTGGGGCGCGGCGCGGCGGCAGCCTGGCGGCTGCGCGGTGCCACCGACGGCCCCGAGCCCCCGGCCCACCCGTGGCACGGCCAGGGCCACCACATGTGGCCTCTGGGGCTGCTTGGGGCACCCCGGGGAGTCACTTGGTGCACCAAGAGACGTGACTTTGTCCCCCTGGGCGGGGGGACTTTGCACCCCAAGGGACGTGACTTTCATCATGGGTGCGGAGAGGAACTTTGCGTCGCAAAGGATGTGACTTTGCACCCCGAGAGGTCACTCTGCATCCCTGGGATGGGACACTTTGCACCCTCAGGGAACGTGATTTGCACCCCAAGATAGGGGAAGGGTCATTCTGCACCTAAGGGGTCACTTTATATCCCAAAGGTCACCTTATATCCCTGTGACTTTAAACCCTGACTGTGTGACTCCACACCCCAAGGGACACTGGGCGGTCCCCAGGGCTACTCCACACCCCAAGGGGGTCACTGCACACCCCAGGGGACACTGGGCTGTCCCCAGGGTGCCCAGAGGGATGGAACCCCCCAGGGACACGGGGCTGTCACTGGCCCACCAGCCCCGAGGGGTGGCCAGGCTGCTTCCTGAGCTGGTGCCCTGCAGGTTGCTCTGGTGGCAGCACCTGTCCCCGTGGGGAGGGGACAGCAGGGACAGCCCAGGGCTCACCTTCACTGCCGGGGGGGCTGCAGGTGTCGCGCTCGGCGGAGCCCTCGCAGTCCGAGGTGGTCCCGTCCCTCTCCGAGGGGCTCTTGTCCCCCACCGGGGCGTCCTCGCCTTCCTCCATCGCTGCCAGGGACCCTGCGGGGACACGGACAGGGCGGTGAGGAGGGCACAGCCAAGGGGAAAAGGTGCCAGGAGGTTTTCCCAGTTGGGAATCGGGATGCCGGGAGGAAATGCCCCACAGGGAAGGAAGGGAAAGCCCTGGCCAGCCACCCCTGCAGTGCAGCATCTCCCTGGGGTACACTGTCCCCTTGCAGAGGTGTCCCCTCCCTGGGGCACGCGGGGAAGCAGCCTGGCAGCAAGAGGGGTCCTGTGCAGGTGGATGGGGAGAGAAGAGACCCCAGAAACGGCCCCCACCACCCCTTATCCAACAGGGGACGCAGACCCACGGGGACGGCACCGCAGGGGGGGACACGGGGACAAACAGGGGGACGCCCCTCAGCCCTGCCACCCCTCCCGGCCGTTTCCATGGCAGTGCAGCCACGTCCCCAGCCAGGCGGGCACGGCCCAGCCCCGGTGGCACACATGGCTGGTGCCGCACGACGCCGCGGTGCCGGCGGCTGCCGCGCCCCGGGAGCGGGGACCACGGGGGGACCACGGGGGGATCACGGGGGGATCGGAGCGGGGCCAGCCCGTCTGCAGACCTCAGCTGCTCGCCGTGACTCCAGGCATGTATATTTACAGCAGCAGAACAAAGAGCCCATAATCTATACAAAGCACACAACAATGAGCGTGAATAAAGAGGCTGCCGGAGAAGGGAAGGCAATTTATTCTAATTCTGCTAATTTCAGTTCCAGCACAATTAAAAAGGCTCTGATAATATTCAGAAACAATCGCCAGCTAACAAATCGTTTCTCCCGCTGTAAATGAAACATTGTTAGGCTAATTTCTTCCTTCACGCCTTCACGGCTCTTGGGCTTCTGATAAAGTTAACCCGACGCTCGCCTGAGCCGGGGTTTGGCACCTCCAGCCTGCCCGGGGAGGGGTGGATGGGGCTGGGAAGGGATGGGTGGGACCAGGAGGGCACCTGGCACCCACCCAAGGGTGCTGAGACCACCCACATCCTGCCTGGGAAGAGCGGGAAGCAGGAGGAGGATGGGGATGGCTTTGGGTACCACGGCATCGTGGCCTACAGGGATGATGGGCAGCCAACAGCATCTCATCCGTGATCCCTGGATGCATCCCATACGCCACCCCAAAATACCCATCCCCAGCCAGGAGGGAAAAGGGGACGTCCCATATAAATCCAAGTGGATGCTCCATATAAACCCAACTTTGAGTGCTGTGGTGTCACCAAGTTCCTTCAGGGATGATGGGCAGCCAACAGCATCCCATCCGTGGTCCCTGAGTGCATCCCATACGCCATCCCAAAATACCCATCCCCAGCCAGGAGGGAAAAGGGGACATCCCATATAAATCCAAGTGGATGTTCCACACAAATCCAAGTGGATGCTCCATATAAACCCAACTTTAGGTGCTGTGGTGTCACCAAGTTCCTCCAGGGATGATGGGCAGCCAACAGCATCTCATCCATGGTATCCATGGTCCCTGGATGCATCCCATATGCCACCCCAAAATACCCATCCCCAGCCAGGAGGGAAAAGGGGATCTCCCATATAAATCCAATTGGATGCTCCATATAAATCCAAGTGGATGCTCCATATAAACCCAGCTTTGGGTGCTGTGGTGTCACCAAGTTCCTCCAGGGATGATGGGTGGCCAGCAGCACCCCAGCACCACGTCACTGGGGTCCCTGGATCCACCCTGGCATGACCCACGTCCATCCCCAGTCAGGAAGGAGATGGGGATGCTCCACCTAAATCCAGCTGGGGTTTGGGCACCGTGGTGTCACCCAGTGCCTCCAGGGATGACGGGGAATCAACAACCCCAGAATCTTGTCACCGTGATCCCTGGATGCATCCTGGGACCACCCACATGCCACCCCAAACCACCGAGGCCCAGCCACGAGGAAGATGAGGCTGCTCCATAAAAATCAACCTGGTGTGGGGACGATTGGTGGCCAACAGCATCCTGGAATCATCTCCCACAGTCCCTGGAAGCACACCTCATCCCACCCCAAAGCACTCCCAAGGGAGATGGGGATGAATAAAATAGATAAATATAAATAAAAATCTAATAAAAATCAGATAAATCCATAAATAAGATAAAAACAGGGGTTGGGGACCATAGTGTCACCCAGGGGCCACAAGGAGGCCAACAGCATCCCAGAATGGTGTCCTTGGGTGCATCTCAACCCCAGTGCAGCATCCCACTGCCCACCAAACCCCAGGGACGCACTAATAAAAATCTAATAAAATTCAGTTAAATCCATAAATAAGATAAAAATAGGGGTTGGGGACCATGGTGTCACCCAGGGGCCACAGGGAGGCCAACAGCATCCCAGAATGGTGTCCTTGGGTACATCCCAGCCCCAGTGCAGCATCCCACTGCCCACCAAGCCCCAGGGACGCACTGCCAGCGCTCCCAGCTGCGCGGGTTAAACGAACCATTGGGGAAAAAAAAAAAATCAAAAAAAGGGGAAAAAAGGGGAAAAAAAAAGCGAGTGAGGGAGAGGGAGCGCGGAGCAGGAGCGGAGGGAGCGTCACTTGCCCGGGATTGCTGGGAGCCCTGCACAGTTATCACCGCACACAGCCTCCCTCGGCTGGCCTGATCTGTCTATTCTTCATTAAGCAAATACGCTGAAATGGAAATGAAAACATAATAGCTATTTGATTCTCGGCGAGATATTTTGCATATTGGTTCAGTGCTGATAGTGGAATTTCATCAACTCCCTTTTTTCATGCTTTAAAACTGAATTACTGAGGCTGGTTTTACAGAGAGGGGAAGAGCCAAAAAACGCTCCCTTCCAAGATACTCCGCTTCGACGATTAACTCTTCTCCCTCCCTCCTTTTTTATATTGATAACGAGCAAGGATTTCTTTTTTTTTTTTTTCCTTCTTTTTCTTCTTTTTTCCCTCAAAAAATAAAATAAAAAAAAAAAGACAGCGACTGTACAAACTTGCAGGGAGCTGGGGCGCTGTGCCCGTGTCAGCAGGGCTGGGCCGAGGGTCGGCATTCCCAGGGAAACCCGGCGTTATCCAGGTAATGATTTGATCACTGCTCTCCAATTAAGGCTCTCCCAGCGCAGGAACAATAAAAGCTTTTCTCGATTCTTTGTGCTTAGCTGGGAAATTAAATAAAAGGCTAAAGAATATAGGGAATCAAGGAGGAGGTGGGGGGGACTCTTCCAGGCTGCCAAGAGCGAGACCCTGGGCGCTCGGAGAGCCGGCACGGAGACAAGAGCAAAGCGATAAGAGGCCGTGATAACAGATAGAAAATAGCAACAGCCACAGACTTTCCCACCAGCTCTGGAGCAGGGAGGAGGAGGAGGAGGAGGAGGAGGAAGAGGAGGAGGAGTTCCCGCGGTGGAAAGCAGGTCCTGGATCAGGAACACGTGCAGGCTGGTGGCAACCTGCCTTCGCCGGCTGGCGCTCGGTGCTGCTGTCAGGTCCAAGTGTTTATTTTTAAATACGAATTTAAATAAAATTTCCCATCCGACTCCTTTCCAATTCCCATCTCTGGAAGCGTTCAAGGCCAGGTTGGATGGGGCTGGGAGCAACCTGGGCCGAATGGAATGTGTCCCCGCCCGTGGAGGGGGAGGAAGGAGATGAGCTTTAAGGTCCTTCCAACCCAAACCGTTCTGGGAATCCACAATCCTTATTTCTAAAAATAAAAATTCCTCCGAGTCCCATCGGGCAGGGGATGAGTCCAAGGAGGGCTCCAGGAGTCAGGGAATGAGGGAGAGAGCCCAGACCCGAGTGAACTCACATCCCAGATCTTCTCTCCAGGCACCTCAAAGCTCGGCCTTGGCTCTGGGTGTCACTGGGAGGGACAGTGGGGACATCTCAGCTGTGCCCGGGCATCCTGAGGGACATTCCAGCTCCACCAGGCAGGCAGCGTAATGGAGGATCCCTTCTCCATCCTTCCAGCTCCTCCTCATCCCTGCGCTGGCACCATCCTCTTCCAATTAAAAACCCACAATATTAATAATAACAACAATAATAATATTGAAAACCAACCCAAAAGCAGGTGGGCAAGGCTCCAAAACAGGTTTTGGGATGCACAAAGCATCACCAGGATACTCATCCATCACCTCATGCTGGAAATGTAGGAACTCCACTCAGGCATCGCTTCCTCTCTGCCCTAAATCACCTCTTTTCCCCCTAAATGATGGAGCCAGGAGCAAAGCGCTGCAGGAACAGGGCAGTTTTCCTCAGGGAACGATGCTCCTGGAGCCAGTCCCAGCTGCTCCTCCAGCAAAGGCAGCCCTGGTGGCTTGGTGGGACCCGGAGCGCCCCGGGATTCCCCAGGGTCTGGCGGCTGGGCCGTGCCGTGCCCGCCCCGCTGCCAGAAACACCCGGAGAACAACCCGGGCTGCAAACCCCGCTATCTGATGGGCCACCCGCCCTCTTCTTCTCACCCAATTCCTGCCCGGGCCCTGCCGATGTTTGTTTTACCAACGACCTCGGCTGCTCCCCGCGTCCCCGCGCATCGGGAGCGCCAAGCCGGGACAAAGGAGCCGCGGTGGACGCGCTCCCGATCCACCGGGACATCTCCCCCCGGTGATGCTGCACTGGATTCCAGCAGTCTGGGGTCGGTTCGGGAGGAAAAGGGGTTTTTTTAGAGCACAAATCAGCCCTCTCCCCTATCAGCCTGGCTGCAGCATCCCAGGCCAGGCTCTTCCCGTGGGTATCTCCCCGTGAGAGATCAGCCCCGTGCTCGGAGCCGATAGCGGCTGGGGCCGGCCCCAGGGGGCTTTATCTCCAATTTGGGGCACTTCTCCATCACCTCCAGATAAAACTCACCCTGACCCTGCCTGTGGTGCCCTGGGGGAAAAAGGACAAGTGAAAAAAAGAAGTATGGTTGGAGAATTAGAAGGTGTAGGGGGGGATTTATAATGTGTTGATCATGATTTGGTATTAAATTATTACCCAGGAGGTGGAAGGGATGCTGGGTTTGCTGATGGGGGATATTTATAATCATTTATAAATTGATTTTATAGACTTATTACGTTTTAGTATTTAGGCCTAATTTTTCCGGGGGGACAGAGGTGCTGGGTGATGCTGCAACTCTTGATGGGAAGATGCTCCAACTGCTCACGAGGGGCTTTATAAAGATTAATATTATTACACTGATAATCTATTAGGCCTAATTTATACCAGGGAGGGGAATAAAGGCTGGTGGGGGAATAGACACGGTGAGGGCATGGAAGGGGTGGGTGATGCTGCCATTGCTTGTGGGATGGCATTTATAATAATTGTTTAATTTATAATAACTGTTACATTTATAATAATTGTTAAATTTATAATAACGATTACATTTATAATAACGATTACACTTATAAGATACTTAGGCCTAATTTTTCCAGGAGGGGAACGAAGGACAGGGTGGGAATGGAGCCGTTGGGAAGGCCGGGATTTCTTGGGATGGGATGGGATGCTCCAGTCACTGCTGGGGAGCTGCTCTGTCCCAGCCACCCCTGCCTGGTCTGGTGGAAGGTCCCTGCCCGGGAACTTCAACTTCCTCCCGGACCCAAACCATTCCAGGGCGAAATCCAGCACCCCGCCTTGGGACCGAGCCCCTGGAGCATCCCTCGGTGCTGAGCTGCCCCAGGGGAGCCCCCCGGGGAAGAGCAGAAGCGGGGAGAGGCCGAGCCTGAGAAAAAGCAGCGCTGCTGATAGGGGAGGGATTGGTTTCAGCCGGAGCTGCTCGCGCTGCCAAGCCCAGGCGGGATCGCGGCGGGTGCAGTTACTGAACATTCATCACTGCCTGAACTCTGTAACTTTATCAGCAGCGAGCGGCGCCAGCGCCGGCCCCGCCAGCCCCGGCTCCGATGGGCCGATAAAGCACCGAGAGATTCCGGGAGATTGGGGCGCTCCGGGGGCCGCCATTCCCCGCAGGAACGGCCGGCGGATCAACCGCGCGCCAGGGAGGGGAAGGAGCCCGGGAAGAGATCCGGGGACAATGACAATGGAGTGACTTTAGGTTTCAGATGGGGTCGATAAGGCCCTGATAGATTTGGAGAGAGGAGAGAGCGCAACGGAGCCGTGCCTGGCGCGGCAGATGGATGGGGATGCTCCGGGAGAAGGGATGCGCTGAACGTGGCCTGGAGAGCGCACGGAGCCACCAGAGGCTGCTCGCAGCACAGCAGGGAAACTGAGGCAGCTGGCACGACTGGGAGAGGAGGACCAGTCCTTCCTGGGCGGACTGGAGGTGTCTCCATCCAAAGCCCATCCAAGAGCAGCGGGAGGTGCTTGTCCCCACGGTGATCCAGGATGTGGGCACCTCAGGAGCAGCTGGATACGCAAGAAGATGGGGAAGAAATTCCATCCAGGATGATCAGGCTCCAAGCACGCCATCCCTGCTCCCTGCCAGAGGGTGGAACCGGGGGAAAAGCCCTCAATTCGGGTCCTTCTTCTCCCAGGATCCTTCTTCTCCCACCTGGAATAAAGACATTCCAGGCGGGAATGGCTGGGGGTGGGGATGCTCAGGCAGCGCTGGAGCACATCAACACCAGGTGACAGCGAGGACAGAGGTCAAGCTCTGGGCTAATCCAGCGACAAATTACCCCGAGATGCCGAGCTGGAGCCATGCCCCTTCCTGTGGGAAGCAGCTCCAGGTCCTGCCAGGTCCATCCCGCTGCCAAAAGCGATGGAAAGGGAGCAGAGATGGTTTTCAGTGCCCACCCCAAGCCCTTCAGTCTGTGACAGCCCTGGGTGACAACAAGGCCTGAGGGATGGGGACAAGGATGGGGACAAGGGGGTATCAGCAAAGATGCTCCCAGTCCGACAGGATGCCCAATCCCAGCTCCCAGAGCCAGCCTGGAGCACTCCAGGGCAATGAGCAGGAGCCGTGGGGGCTCCAGGGGCAGGGAAGGACCCTCCGAGGGCACAGCCAGGTTGGGTGGCCCATCTGAGAGCAGCTGGCACTGAGCCTGGCACATGGAGATCCCTGGGACAGCGCTGCTCCCAAAATCTCCCCTGCCTTCCCAGCACTCCAACCCTCCTCTTCCTCCAGCTCCAGGCTCCGTGGACACCGAGTTCTCTCCGTGCAAACGTGCCTGCGCTGCCTCTCTCTCTTTTTTCTAATTTTTTTTTTCCTGTTCTTGGCATTTTGGTGGAGCGAGATAAGAGCGAAAAACAACAGAGCTGCCCGGAGAGTGAAAAAGGGAGATAGATAACGCAGATACCGACTCCTACACAAAACAGTCCTGGCTTTATCTCTGCTTTTTATCACAGTTCCCCTAAAAAAAATAAAGAGAGCAGCCCAACTGGAATGGGGCAGCACATTAAAAAATGAACTTTATACTGTTTGCTCTTTAGTTTTATATTTAGATGAAACAAACTCTGAGGCTCGTGGTCGATACCTTCTCCAAACTAAGAAGTCTGGAAGCTCTGTTTGCTCCAGCGGGGATGAGCGAGGAAAGCCAAGGAGTATGGATGGGACAGAGGGGATGAGGCTGCTCCCAAGTATCCAGGGCAGCATCCTGCAGCAGAAACAGGGAGGCTCAGGCTGGAGGTGGATACAGAAACGGAGATGCTTCGAGAGCATCCCTGGCTGCTGCCAGCTTGGGGACAGACTCCACCTGGGATGGCCCAGCCACCACCAGGATCCCAGCCACGGGGCACAGCTGGCACAGCCCTGCCCGTGATGGCAGCAGGTCCCGGGGTGCAGGAACAGCATCTCCATCCCAGCACGGGGCTGCCCTACACCCCACCCACGTGGCTCCCAAAAATCCTTTGCCCATTCCTGAGGGCACCTCACAGGGCTCTGCCTTCCGGCTGGGAATGGCGTTTTGGAGCAGCAAAAACCCAACTCCCAGGGCACGGCCAGAAAGAGGGAAGGAAGGAAAAAAAAAAAATAAAAATGGACTGGAGGTTTTCCCCTCCCCTCGCACTCCCTTCCCTACCTTCTTTTTGAAAAACATAATTTATCTGTGTATTATCAAGAAATCCAGACACTTTAATCAGTGAGCTATGAAGTCAGTATTTCCATTCTTATCTAGCGGAGGAGTGGAAATGGAGAGCAGATAGGCAGCTCCGAGCCCGGCCGTGGTGGGGAATGTTAATGGGAGGAGCGGCGGAGCCATTGGCTACCGAGCCGCCGCTATCGCTGCCATTATCGGGCCCTTATCGCGGCAACCATCGCAGCGCAGTAATGGGGCCAGTTCAACTTTCCGCATTATCATAGGAGCTGCGAGTAGCATGAGAGGCCTCGGCTGGGAGACGGAGAAGAGAGAGAGCGGCCAAACTTCCCTCCCCTCCCTGCTCCGCCGGGAAGAGCGGCTTGTCCTCCCCGCCGTGCCCTCCCGAGCTGGGGATGCTCTGCTCGCTGCTCCCAGGATCACACGGCAAAAGCTCTGGGAGCCCCGGGAGGAACATCCCCAAAGCCCCGGGAGAAACATCCCCAAAGCCCCGGGAGGAACATCCCCAAAGCCCCGGGAGGAACATCCCCAAAGCCCCGGGGACTGACCCCATGGAGCATCCCAAAAGCTCTGGGTACAAACCATAAGGCACATCCACTGACCCAGAGAAGTATCCCTGAAACCACAGGCACTGATCTCATCAAGCATCCCAAACCCCCGGGTACCAACCCCAGGCACATTCCCAAACAGGCACTGACCCAGAGAAGCATCCCCAAAACCGCAGGCACCAATCTCATCAAGCATCCCAAACCCCCGGGTACCATCCCCAGGCACATTCCCGAAGCCACAGGGACTGACCCTGCTGAGCATCCCCAAGGCTCAGACACAGCCTTAAGGCTTCCCCAAACTCCTTCAAGCATCCATAAATTCCTGGGCCCTGACCCCAAGGCACATCCTTAAAGCCCCAGGCACTGAATCTGTGGGGAATCCCCAAAGTCCAGGGTGCCAAACATTCCCAAAATCCTGGGCACTGACCCCAAAGCCCATCCCTAAAGCAAGAGGTACTGACCCCATCAAACATCCCCAAACCCTGGGTATGCATTCCCAAAACTGCAGGCACCATTCCTAAATATTCCCAAAGCTCCAGGCCCTGACCCCAATGAACATGAACACTGAACCCCAAAAGTCTCCAGGCACTGACCCCACCAAGCATCCCCAAAAACGCAGGCACCGATCCTAAATCCTGCCAAAGCTCCAGGCCCCGACCCCATCAAACATCCCAAAACCCCACGCGCTGACCCCAAAATCTCCGGGCCGTGACCTTCCTGAGGTTCCCAAAGCTCTGGGACCCCGACCCCACTGAGCGTCCCCAAGCCCTGGCACTGATGGGAGGTGCATCCCCAAATCCTGGGGTCACACTCCCGGCAGGCCAAGGCCAAGGGAAAACAATGGATCTCCATTTCATCAGATGAACAAACCCGAGGAGAGGAGCACATTTCCTCCACGCGCTATCGAACGGGAGATGTCAAGAAAATATGTTGATGTGAGAAAGAGGAGATAAAGAATTATTTTGGAGGAAAAAAGCCGTGGAAGGCTCTTATCTGGAGTGACTCATAGGCACACACTCCTTAACCCCACTGCAGCCCAAGGTCAGCAGTTGCATTCCTTTCGGCATTTCAGCCCTTCCAAAAAAACATGTTGCTGCAGGAACAATGTGGAGCCTTTACCGGGCAGCCATCGGAAGAGGGAACTGTATTACCCCGAAACACTTGAACTTTCCTGATAAAAGGAGCAGCAGGACACAGCCCGGCCAAGCTGGAGCGGCCAAAAGCCCTGAGTCAGGCAGCAAAAGCAGTCATGGGATGTGGTGCGGAAAAAAAAGGAGATACTGGCCTCCTGCTCCCATTCCCGCTCTTCTCCAAAGTGGGGGAGCTGAGTTCTGGGCCCCACGGGAAGCAAAATCCATGTCCTCAGCATGGAGCAGAGGTGGAGAGCGGGGCTGGCACAGAGGCCTTTTCCAATTCATCTTCTTCAATGCTGAATTCTGAGAGCTCCACGTTCCTCACACCCCTCTCTCCAGACAGCAGCACCTCTCAGCCCCCGCCGTGCCTCTGTGGAAGCTCTGGGCCAGTTTTCCCTCCACAGCAACGCCCCATCCAGCGTTTTCCAAGGCGGATCATGGTTTTTTTGCAGCAGGATAGATGGAAAACATCCTCAAAACATCCTCTTCCTTCGGCCAGCACGGCTGTGTTTGACCCCAAATCCAGCAGCTCCATGCCCAGCCCAGCTGCTCCCACTTTGGGCAGCACTGTCCTTTCCTTCCCCAGGGATGTGGGTGTCCCCTCAGGGCTGGGAATGTCCCACAGCACGGATATTCCCGGCCAGGATGGATGTGGACGCGGTGATGATGCCTTTGGGGTGATGCCAGGTGGCCCCGCCGGCATCCCAGGGGCTGCCCCTCTCCAGGAACCTCGGATCACCTGTGCCGTGGCGCTGCCTCCTTGCACAATTCCTGCAACACCCGTGGGCAAAGGATTGCTTTCTTCCCAAGCCCTGATTGCCGAGCTGGCCGCATCACAACTTGGCCAAAGGGGAAGCTGCAGCTTGCTAGGTGGCCTCGTGATTCACCACGGAAAACAAGACCTTGCCCAACCTCGCCGCTTCGGATCCCGAGGTGTAAATCCCGGCTGGAGGTGGCTTCCCCGGGATGCCGGGGACGGTCCATCGCCGTGGCTCCGTGCCCGCGCTGGGGACGGTGCGGGGGTGTCCCCCCGGGGGCTCAGGAGGCGGAAGAGCTGCAGCAGACACAAAACCAACCCAGCCCCGGCGCCCACGGCCCTGGAAGGAGCTGCTGGCAAAGCCTCCGGAGCCTCCCTCGCCGGCTCCAGCGCCGCCCGCTCACCCCACGGCCCCGGCCGGGCAGAACTGGTTTGGCTGTGGCCAGCCCGGCTCCAGCCCTGGCTCCAGAGCATCCCCCTCATCCTCCTCTCCTGCCCGCTGCGGAGACGGGGGTGGCCAGGAAGAGCCACCTCTCTTTGTAGGGCTCCCCAGCACGGAGGGATGCGGTGTCCCACGGCTGGCAGGGCACGGGGTGGTGGCACTGGCCAGCGGTGCCATCTCTCCCTCATCCATGGTGAATGGATTCCCTGCTCCGAGCTGTCCCCTTGGCCACCAGCTGCCAAGCTTCTCCTGGAGCTGGGGCCCGCAGGGATGCTCAGACCTGCAGCACTGGCTGTGGAAGAGGAGGGAAACTTCTTCCAGCATCGCCTGAGGCTGGGGCAGACCCTCCACTGGGCAGGAAACACCGGGGCACGGCTGGCAGGACTCCCCACGCTGGGCTCCGCTGGGTGCATCCACCAGTACCCCTATCCCACCCATGGGTACCACGACGCTCCCCAGCCCTGGGAGCCCCCAGTGTCACCCACGGCACGTCCCAAGAGGCCGGTGACAGCCAGGACGGGCAGAGCCACCGCGGGGGCAGCCGTGCCACAGGGCCGTGCCACCCGCGCCCCTGCCAGCTGCGAGGAGCCACGCTGGATGCCACCAAAGCCTCGGGGCGTTTGCACAAGAAGGGAGGGGCTGGCAGGCAGGCAGCGCCCGTGGGTGTCACAGACATGTGGGGCACGGGGATGCCACCCTGGGGATGCCACGAGTGGGGTACCAGGGGGGCTGGGAGGCTGAGGGAGCCCCGGGATGGGGAGAAAATTCCGGTTTTGGGAGCGGAGCTGGGAGGCTCTGCTGGCAGCCGGCTCATCCCGGGAGCAAACCCTCCCCATCCCACGGAGCACCCCGGGGTAGCACCTCCCCAAACACCCCCACCCCGGAGGCGCGGATGGGGAAACTGAGGCACGGAGGTGGCGGGGATGGAAAAGTGCAGCTGCATCAGAGCGCAGAGGGGAAAAAACAGGAGGGGAAAAAAAAAAAAAAAGGCAACAAGCAGAGGAGGTTGAAACAGAGCCACCTGAAAGGGAAGGACTCGGGAGGGAAGGCGGCGGGAAGGAGCAGGCAGGAGGCGTGCCGGGAGCATCCCACGCCACCGGCTCACCACGCCGCCGCTAAAAATAGACGCTGGGTTGGCCACTGTCATCTTTAAAAGAAAGGCGATTTTCCAAGCTCCCGGGAAGGACGGCTCTGGCACGGCCCGAGCGGCACGGCCACCCCCGGCCGGCTCCGGCATCCCCTGCCCGGCTCCGCCGCCGAGCCCAGGCGGGGAGGAAAAAATAAAACCACCCGGGCCAGCACACCCCGGCTTCAACCGCGCAGATCGCACTCGTTATCTGACACCATCTAATAGCAATTAAAGAAAAATCCACGTGCAAAAATATGACGGTGTTTTCGCCTCCCCCCCCGCCCCCCTCCCAGCCCCTGCGTTCGCTCGGCGGAGCAGAATGGGAGATAATGATCAAAAAAAGTCAAAGCTCTCATCAAACTAATGCAACATCTGCAGCCGATAACAGGAGCTGGGAGAGCTCGGCTTCTCAACCCGGCTCGCTACGCAGAGCACGTGGAGGGGGGGGAAAACCACCCCACCACCTTGAGAAATAAAAACACACATGCAGCTGCCCCCCATCAGATAATTAAAGCGCCTGCGTTAATCACATTTGCAGTGGAACAAATTGTTGGAGCCCTTTTGCCCCTCTTTGCTGTGTTTGTTGTTGTAGCGAATCCTGCTCCGGTCTGGTGGGGAGAGATAAGTGGTCCTTATCAGCCCTGGCAATCTCTATCAGGATGGAGATCGGGGCTTGGCGCTTATCAGGAGCTCAGATCTACTGTAGCTGAGCGCAGAATAAAAAGGGGAAAAGGAAAAAAAAAGAAAAACCAACACCATAAAAAAAATAATAACCACAAACAGGCCCCTGCAACTATGAAAAAACATTCGCTTCCAGCTCGCTTAGGAACAAAAAAAATAATAAAAAATATCTGTACTGAAAGAACAAGGGAGGGGGAGGCACATCAGCGCGATGAGATCAATCTCCCCTTATCAGGCTCCCCCATCGCAGGACCCGGCGCTGTGAAAGCACCGGCAGCTGCCAGAGCCTCGCTCATCAGCTGGGCGCCCGCGCTCCCATGTTTGAAGTTAATAAATATAACAGGCTATCTGGGTTGGAGATCAGCTCCTGCTCCCTATCAGCCCCTCACATCTATCTACCAGCAGAACAAAAGACAGACACACACACAAAAAAAAAAAAAAAAAAAAAAAAAAAAAAAGAGAAAGAAAAAAGAAATAAACCACCCCATAAGGCAGAAGCAGCTGCAGGGAGGTTGGTACAGGCAGGGATGGAAAGAAACTGTCCTCTGCAGGCAGGAACCCCCAAAAATGAAAGGGAGAGATGCTCGGGGTGTTTTCTCTGCTATCAAAAGCCACCATCGCGATGCAATCGGCTTTCAAAGCCTCCCCACCGCATGCCACCGCCGCCGCCGGGGGGGCTCGAAGAGAGGGAGGGAGCAGCACCCCCGGCCCCTCCATCCCCGCACGGCTCCAGCCCGGAAAGGCACCAAGAAGGGGAAGGTTAAAGCAGCTGGTTAAATATAGTCCGGTGTCTGATCTTTGTCTTATCTCTGCTGGCGATCGCCCGCTCTCCCGGCGATCTCCCCGCGAGCCTTAATCTGCGCCTCGCATCGGGCTTCAAAAAAAAACAACAAAACCCCAACCCCACAAGAGAAGGCGAAGGCAGAGCGAGAGCATCGCGTCACCCAGGAAAATAAAATCAGCAGATACCAATCTGGAGGAGGTTTTTAATGCTCCAGCCGAGATGATAAGGAGGATAGACTTTGTGGAAACAGGTCCGGTCTGTACATGAGAGGAGTCTGGTTACCGGAGCCCTGATTCATGCATACCTTCCCTGATGGAGCAGCGGCAGGGCGCTCTCGCCGCGCTCGCCGCCTCTAATGACTGTTTTCATGTTGACACATACAGGAAGGCTTCCAAGCTCTCAGCTTTTAATCGCTTTTGGCCATCGCCGGCGGCCTGAGATCAGCCTCCCACTTTATCGTTTCTTCACATCTCTGCAGAAAAGCAGCAGAGGAAGGAGATACGAGGAGCCGCCGCCGCCCGGCCGAGCTGCCACGGCCTCTCCTGCCCCAGTTTGCCCCGTGCCGGTGGGCTGCGAGCGGGCATCCCGCAGGGAGCGGGGCATGGCAGCGCCACCGCCCCGAACGCTCCCGGCCGAGCCCGCCGCCGTGACCCCGGCAGGGCTTTTTGCCGAAATAAAGCCGCGGAAGTTGGAGAAAGCCAAAGGAGAAAAGTATCCCGGAAAAAAAAGAAAAAAAAAAAAGAAAAAAAAAAAAAAAAAAAAAAAGGAGGCAGCTGGGACTATTTTTAACTCTCCCCGGGTAAAAGTCTAGCTGAGCGTTATCACCACAGCAATCACCCCAGGCAGGGAAACAGGTAGGTGCAACTCAGCCTTGCAATTATTTCAGGAGAAAGATAAAGGTAGATTATCACATGGTGGCCAGCCTTGCCTATCCTCCCATCTCCCTCTTATCACCAGCTTCCATCGACTCGAGGGGGAAAGAAAAAAAAACACACACACACACACACCGGAGAGGAAGGGGAAAAGGCAAGCTGAGCCCGGCACCAAAAAACTTCCAGCACTTTGCAGGATTCCTCTGCCTTGCTGGTACATCCTCGCTGGAGCAAAACAAGAGCCCGGCCGATGGGCTGGAGCGACCCTCGGGAGTCACCAGGGAGGGACAGGGATGTGCCCAAAGCCCCGGGAGTCACCAGGGAGGGACTGGGATGTGCCCAAAGCCCCGGGGGATCCTGCGGCGGCTCCGCATGGCCACGTCCCACCTGGGCTGGGGATGCAGAGCGGGACCGGGGGGACGCTGCGCAGGCTGGAGGGTCAAGGACAGCGCGGCCGGTGGGGAGGATGGCACACGGGGACCACGGGGACGATGGCACGGCGGGTCCAGCAGCGCCCAGGCAAATGGGGGTCCCCGTGCGGGGAGCCCTGGCGGCGTCAGGGCGCTGTCCCCGCGGTGAGGAGCCCCTGGCAGGGCTGGGGTACCCCAGGGTGGATGGGGAGCCCCTGGCAGGGTGAGCGGCCCGTAGCCGGGGTGAGGAGCCCTTGGCAGGGCTGGGGTGGCCCGGCGGCGATCGGGAGCCCCGGGGGTGTTTGGGGAGCCCCCGGCCCTGGCTGCCGGCGCTGGATGGGAGGCAGGCGGGGGAGATAAGATCACAATTTCAGGCCGTCCCGACAGAGCGATGTTATCAGGACGGGACTTGCAGAACGGAATATTTTAAAGCCTTATCGGGGCCCCCATCGGGAGCCGGTACCGGAGCCACCGCGCTGGCGGGGGGGAGGCGGCGCGGGAAGGGCGAGCGGCGGGGACACAGACCAAGGCAGGAGAGCGACCGGTAGCGGGAACGGGCACCCACAGCAGCCGTCCCGGGTGTGTCCCGGGAGTACCGGGGGAAAAAAAAATAAGGGGGGGGGGGGGGGTGTGGTGCGGCCAGCAGGGACCAGCGGAAGGGGTGCCGGTAGCGGCGACTCACGTTTGATCTGCCGGGGGTTGCTCTGTTTCCTCCTGGACATCGCTCGGCGAGGGGCGAGCCCGGCGCCCCGGCTGGCGGCTGGGCGGGCGGCAGGTGGGTGGCGGCGGGCGGGCCCCCGGCTGCTCGCATGCCCGCCCGCCCGCCCGCGGGGCCGGGGCCGGGGCCGGGGCCGGGGCCGGGCCGAGCTCGGCGGAGCGAAGCCGCCGCCGCCGCCGCCGCGGGATTTTCTCAATGGGCGCCGCGCGGGATCAAACCCGCGGAGCGCCCCGGGGGGCGGGGCCAGCGGCGCCGCCGCGGCCGCCCATAGGCCCCCGCCCCCCGCCGGCCACGCCCACCGGATGAGCGCGCGCGCGCCGGGGCGGGGCTAACGGCGGAGGGGGCGTGGCTTCGGTGCGCGCTCCGTGCGCGCTCCCCGCGGTCCCCAAAGGTGCCAAAGGTGTCCCCAAAGGTCCCAAAGGTGTCCCCAGCCCCGCTCTGGGAGCGCCGCGAGGCTCCAGCCTCTGCTTTGGGTGTCTGGCCCCGCACCGTTAGGTCGGACCCCCCCCCTTTTGGGTTCCACGTGCCATCGCCAGCATCCAGAACTTCTCCTTTGGGGTCTTCAGTCCTTCTTTGGGTTCCCCAAATTCTCCTCTGGGATGCCTTGTGACGTCTCTGGAAGGTCCTACAGTCACAGAAAATCCCCCCCACTGGGACCTCAGTGTCATCACTGAGTGCCACTCCACCTTTCTCAGACCCTCAAAGCCTCTTATGGGTACCCCTAGCCCTTCGCGGGGTTCCCAGGGGCTCTTCTGGATCCCTTAAAACTCCCCTCATTTCCAGATGAAGGGTGCAAAACCTCCCACTTGTGACTTCCGTGACCCTGGCCCAAGGTGGGGCACACCCCAGGACACCCTGGAGTGGTGCAGGTGTCCTGGGGTCTCCCCTTGGCATCATCCCAGCCAGGTGACCTGTGAGCAGGGAGAAATTTTGGGGTGAAACGTGGGTTAAACAGGAGCCACCTAGATTTTGAATCCATGATGGGAATATTGTCCTGCAAAAAACAACGATTCCTCCCAAACTGGACCTTGCCCGTGGCTGAGGTTGGATCAGGGGGATTTGCCAGGGGTGATGGCTGGTGGTCCCCAAATAAAGATGGAGTTTTTGGATCAGTGGAGGGGGCTGGTGGGCTGTGGGGACATGGCACAGCTCGGTCATATCCCTTCTCCATCTCTCCCCGGACATGGGATGTGCTTTTTTCCCCCCTTTTCTTCTTCCTTTTTTGAAGGGTTTTTAATTAACTTCCTGTTCCAATGGTGGGATAATGAGTTTTAAGCAGCACATGATTCCAGTAAAGAGGTCAAACCGGCAATGAGGATGTCAGAAGAAATTAAGTTAGGAATTAAGAAGAGATCCAGGGGAGAAAAAAAAAACCAAACCGCCCTATGGAAGGAGGGAGATGCTGCTGAGGGCAAGGCTCTGCTGGCCCCCCCTTGGCTGACCACCCCCCAAAACCATCCTGGCGGCGCCTTTCACCTCGAGTGGCCTCGGATCGCCGCCTTCCTGGAGACCAGCCCCCCCAAGGGGAGCAGCTGTGCTTCCAGAGCCTCTCCCGTCCCTCCCAGCCCGCAGTGGCCCCTGCTCCGTGCCAGCCGTGATGGTTCTGACTCCAGCAGGGGCTGCTGAGGGGGCCACAAACCCAGCCCGGGGGTCTCCGGCCTGCCCCCGGCTGGGCTGCAGGGATTTGGGGCTGGGGGCACGGCAGATCCAGCCTCGGCACATCCGTGGCTCTCCCCCGGCACCGCAGCTCGCTGGTATTCACCTGGCGGGTTCGCTCACACCGAGAGAATGAGACAGCTGTTTAATTAAACGCAGCATCGTTAATTGCACGCGTTTGAGGGGCTGGGGGTGGGCGAACACCCACGAGGTGCCCAGATCTCCTCTCCCCGGCAGGCAGCAGGGCGATGGGGGCTGTCCCCGGCTCTTTGTGCTGGAAGAAGCGGTGGCAGCATCTCGAGGAGGCGAGGGGACATTGCCACACCCCCCAAAAAATGCCCCCAAAGCCTCGCTGGAGCCGCTGGGCGATGCCACCCTGCCCTGGGCAGCGAAGGAAACAGGTTGCAGCCCTTCCCCTGGCACCTTCCTCGCCAATGTCCCTTTAATTCCCTTTCTGGCACCATCCCAGAGCCACCTAGACCCCCCCGGGGCTGACAGCTCGCGGCCTCGACCACCACCCCAGGGCTGGATCTTGGCACGGGGACGCCCCCAAATCCCGCACGCCGCTGCCCCGTCCCCAGGGTGGCCCAGCGCGGGGACGAGCGGCAGTGACAGCGGCAGGGCCGGGTGCCTCCCCGCTCCCTGGCCGTGCTGTTTGCAGAGAGACTGTTCCGGGGGAGCCGAACAAATAGCGTGTTTTCCCGAGGAGTGAATTACACGCCTGCAGAGCAGAGATAATGCGGGAGCAGCCGTTCCCCCCGTTGTGAGCGAGGTGACATCTTTTTACGGAGCTGTGTACATTTGTATTAGTGCCAATTAATCTGGCCCGATGTTATTAGAGACGCGGCGAGGGGAGGTGGCGGCGCAGGAATGTCAATGGCAAGAGCCGAGGCGCTGCCCCTGCCGGGTTTCGGGGCTCAGGGATGGCTGGGGGGCTTTTTGGGGGGCTGTGCTGAGCCCCCGCTGGCACTGCCCGCTGGCACGGTCTGCCAAGGCTCCAAACCAGCTTTTTTCCTGCTCGGAATATCCTATTTTAGGGCTTTTTTGTCCCAAAAGGGAGGACTGGCATCACGGTGCCACACCTGCAGAAGGGCCCTGCCACCTGCTGGCAGCAGAACCCGGCCCTGGGTGCCACTTGTCACCGGCCTGTGGCTCAGCCTCGGGTGGCTGCCAGCAGCCCGGGGTCCTCCGGGGCTTGGGCACGGGTGGGACACGGGTGGGACACGGGTGGGACACGGCAGGAGCAAAGCCTGGGCACGGTTTGGGCACGGCTTGGGCACGGTTTGGGCACGGTTTGGGCACAGTTTGGGCACAGTTTGGGCACGGTTTGGGCATGTTCTTCCCTGACTTGGGCACGGCTTGGGCACGTCCTGTGCGGAGCCGCTGCTGTGGAATCCCAGGCTCCCGGGAGCTGCGGTGGCAGCGTGGAAGGGTTTGGGATTTAAACCAAATCCCAACCCTGGAATGATTCAGGTTTGAAAAGCCTCCAAGATCATCGAGCCCCAGCACTGCCAAGGCCACCGCTGAACCACGTCCCCAAGTGCCACATCCACGTGGCTTTAAATCCCTCCAGGGATGGGGGCTCCACCACTGCCTTGAGCAGCTGGGCCAGGGCTGGACAAACCTTTCCAGGAGGAAATTTTCCCCATCTCCAACCTCCCCTGGCACAAATGATGCCGGATGCTCCTGAAACCAGGTGGGAATGTGTAGATGAACCCCCCACATCCCAAATCCAAGGCTGGGATGTCTCAGTGCTTATTTCCCCCTCCCTCCTACTGATGTCCTTCTGTGGGAATGATGCTCTAACTCCCGAAAGGAGCAATCCAACCAATTCCTGGGCTTCAGAAGCACCACTGCTGGCAGGATGGCATCCCTGGGGGCTGCATGGCTCCTGTGCTCCTGTTCGCAACCCCAGGGCTCCAGGTTTTCCTGCATGAATTCAGCAGCAGGGGTGCAGGATCCCTCTGGTGCGTGTGTCCCTGTCACACACCCTGGGGAGGAAGGTGGGAGCTGGGCTTTAAATTCCTGCTGTGCAAGGAACGGCCAGATTTGACTCAAAAGCCAGAAAAAAAATAAAAATTCCTAAATCTTCAGCCCCTGCTTGCAGCGTGACAACCATGGTGGATCCCGTTATCCTCCAGGCTTTATGGAGAGGCTTAAAGCACCTCTGGCTCAGAAACTTGGATGTGGGGCTGAGAAAAGAAAGGCTGGCTGGATTTGGGGGGGCTCAAAGAGCAAACAGCTTGAGGAGAATTTAGGGTGGTGGCAAGAAGCCAAGAAATCCCCCCCGAGGGGCTCCATCAATGCCAGGCAGCTCCATCAGACCCACCCTGCAGCCCCTGGGGCCCGGAGCTCTCCCACCCTGAGGATGTGGGTGCAGACCGGCCCCAGATCCTGGGGGGTGCAGGGCTGGGACCCCCAGACGTGCTGGGTCCCAGGGGAGCTCCCCCTGTTCTGCTGGCCCCCGCTGAGCAGGGAGTTAATCCCCAGCAGGGAGAAGCTGCCTGGCTTTGCATCCTCACTGGAATTACGGTGACGGGGGCCTGCAGTCTCCCAAGTGACAAACGCTGCTGGATAATGCAGGACTCAGCAAAGCCGGGGGCTCTGGGGAGCTCAGGGGAGCAGATGGGTGGGGGGGACTGAGGGAGTGGGATGTGGGTGAGAGCGGGGGGAGAAAAAAACCTACTCACATTTAGAGGGGAAAGGATTAATTGAATAATTCAGCCCCCAGAGATGTGGGGATGTTGCAAACATCTCCCTGGGGAGTGGCGTTCTCTGAGGTGGGTGTCGCTCGTGTCTTGGGCTTCCAGAAAATGGGTGCAGCTTTGGGAAGGGGTCCCTGCACCCATCCCAGGGCCCTGGGGATGGGTCCCATCCCTGCAGCATTCCCCTGGCTCCCAGGAGACTCATTTCCAGGTGCCCAGGTGATGAATCTGGAGGTGTGGGAGAGCTCTGGTAACAAGCAGGCATGAAAATCTCCTCCTCCGCCCTGCAGGTTTGCTGCCCTGGTGAAATATAGCGCAGGGAAAACATGAAAGTCTCATTTCCAGCTCCGTAATATTTCCTGCCAAAACGAAGTAAAATGTGCCGCCTTAAATTTTCTGCAAAATTCTTTTGAGGTTATTTTTTTCCCTAAATTAAGCCATACTAATTATTTTCAGCCACTTTATCTCCACTCTGCAACACACCAGGAGGGTGCAGGCGGCAAGCATTTTAAGCCTCCATAAACAAAAGAGTAGTTTGGAAAATAATTCTATCAATTAATCAAATTAATCCTGCAGTTTTAGTTACAAGCCCCGAGTGGCGAGGATCCCAGCCGGCGGTGCCGAGCTATCTCTCACTGACAGCGGCTCCGTGTTGTGATTGCTCAGTAATTAAAGGATGGAATACACCGCCTCCGTGGCGGCCCCCAGCCCGGCCCAGCGGGGCCGCAGAGGTCAGCTCGAGGACAAAGCGGGGACGAGAGAACTGGGCCTTCATCATCATCATCATCATCATCATCATCATCATCATCATCATCAATAACCATCGTCATTACCAGCAGCAGCAGCATGGCCATGACCAACACCATCAGCATCACCATCATCATCAAATGGGGATGAGCGAAATGGGCCCTCACCAGCATCATCTTCATCATCGTCATCACCATCATCATCATCACCAGCAGCAGCAGCAGCATTGCCATCACCAACACTGTCATCACCACCATCATCATCAAATGGGGATGAGCAAAATGGGCCCTCACCCGCATCATCTTCATCATCATCATCATCACCGTCATCACCAGCAGCAGCATCACCATGACCAACACCATCAGCATCACCATCATCATCAAATGGGGATGAGCAAAATAGGCCCTCACCAGCATCATCTTCATCATCATCATCACCATCATCATCATCACCATCATCATCGCCATCATCATCATCACCAGCAGCAGCAGCATCAGCATCATGATCATCATCACATCATCAACATCATCATCATAAAGTGGGGATGAGCAAAATGAGTCCTCACCAGCATCATCATCATCATCATCACCATCATCACCATCATCATTGCCAGCAGCAGCAGCAGCAGCAGCGGCATTGCCATCGCCAACACCATCATCATCACCATCTTCATCAAAAAGGGATGAGAAAAATGGGCCCTCACCATCATCATCATCATCATCAACACCAATCACCATCATCATCATCACCACCAGCAGCATCAGCATCATGATTATCATCACCATCATCAACATCATCATCGTACAATGGGGATGAGCAAAATGGGCCCTCACCATCATCTTCATCATCATCATCATCATCACCATCAAACGGGGATGAACAAAATGTGTCCTCACCACGATTGTCATAAATCGGGATTGAGCAAACTGGGCTGTCACCATCATCATCATCATGATGGCCAAAACTGTCATCTTTGTCATCATCACCATCACAACTGGGGATGAGCAAAGCGGGATGTCATCAGGACCATCATCATCATCACTGCCATCACCATAAACTGGAGATGAGCAAACTGGGCTGTCACCATCATCACCATCACCATCACCATCACCATCACCATCACCATCACCATCATTATCACCATCAAAAATGGGGAATGGTTAAACTGGGCCATCATCATCACCAGCACCATCATCATCATCACCATCACCATCACCACCACTGTTACCACCTTCACCACAAACTGATGACCAAACTGGGCCATGAACACCTGGAGATGACCAAACTCGGTAACCCCATCACCATCACCAAGTGATGATGGCCAAACTGGGCCAGGAACACTTGGAGATGACCAAACTCGGTAACCCCATCACCATCACCAAGTGATGATGACCAAACTGGGCCACCACCATCACCAGCTGATGATGACAGACCAGGCTGTTGCCACTGCCAGTTGGTAATGACCAAATTGGGCTGTGACAATGGCCAATTCGATGGTGACCTAACTGTGCCATCACCATCACTGGCTGAGGACCACCGAACCAGGCCACCACCCACCACCATCACCATCACCTTGGGATTTTCCCCTCAGGGACAACTCTCCTGCCACGAGCAGCACTCGGACAAGATCTGTGAGGAAGAGGAGCTGCAGGAGCATCTTCCCTGTTGAGAAGCTCCAACACTTTGCAAACCGTTGAGGTGACAGCAGTGGCACCAAGGTCCTGCTCAGCCCCTTTACAGAGGACGCCTCAAACATCCCCCAAACATCACGCAGACAGGGAATTTTCTGTGAAAATATTGGAATATATTTGAAAGGATTAATCATGGATGACCTTACAGTACCACCCCATATTTTTTATCTCATACTTTATTTAACAATATTAAAGAGGCACTTTAAAAGCACACGGACAACATCATAAAACGGCGTTTCCTGCTCTCTCTCTGCTTCTCTGGACAAAATATCAAAATAAAAACTTTAAACAGAACACATTGCACCCAAGGTAAATTACCTACAATAGTTTTTTATACAATACAAAGAATTGTAAAGATACATATTAACAGAATAAAGCCTCTTTTTTTTTTCCTTTTAACTCTAAAACAAAACAAAAAAAATCATTGCAGGACAGACGCAAAGTACTCTGACTGTTCATATCACATCAGTGCATTACTTCACCTCCTTGACTTGGGAGTATTTCAATAAAATCTTTCCATGTCCTCATTTGCACCTGAGATTTCTTTCTGGATCCAAAAGTTCTGTTGTAGAACGTGCTCATTTAATGCGACGTAACATTTTTGACACTATGGAGTACCAGCATAGAGGAGCTTTTTCCCTAAACTTGTGTTTTCTTCCCTAAAGTTGCATTTTTCCCTAAGTTGCATTTTTCCCCCCCAAGTCAGATTTCTCCCCTAAAGCTAATTTTCCTCCCTAAAGCTGAACGTTTTTCCCCTTGAATTGGCTTTTTAAAATTTTTTTTTAATTTCTCTTTTCCTGCTCCATTTTTTTGACAGATAATCGCTTCTCCCTACCAATTCCCCACTTTTTTTTCAATCAAGGAAGTCTGTATTCACATTACAAATGAAGAATAGCACCAGTAACTGCATAGTACAAGCGGATACCTATAGAGCCACTACGTCAATACAGTAAGAGAGTTTAGAAGTGATACCGTTGAGGGCACTCGGACAGTACCGGTTTTTGCTGCGGTAAATTGGCACAGTTTTCTCGTTGCACAAAAAAAACCCCAAAACCCCACAAACAAAAAGAAAAAACACACACGCGCTCACACGCACACACACAAAAAAAACCCCAAAAAACCCTAAAAAAATCAGAGTTTGTCACAAGTGTCAAGGTGCAGTTTGCTCGCGGGGTCGCTTCTCCTCCAGTCCCATCGTCTACAGTGGTCAAAGAGTGGCAGCATCCTCTGGAGGGCTCCGACAGCCCCAGAACCCCAGAGCTGGGTCGTTCTTCTCTTGACGATGTAGAAACAAAATTCTTAGGGATGGCTGTCAAAATATAGGGCACTTGGGTCTTAATTTAATTTTTTAAATTGTATCATCGCTCAGGCCAGCTCCCAATTAAATGAATTGTACGGGATTATTTGTGCAAAATCTTCCACAAAAAAAAAAAAAAAAAAAATTTGCTTTCTACAGTGTACTGCACCTTATGAATAAGACGTCTACGGAATGAAGTTCATCTCTTCAAGTACTTTGTACAAAGATAACACAGACACAGACTCAAAAGGGTCTGAGATTTGCAAGTATCCTTATAACCTCAGCACTTCTGCAATAAAGCAATTGCTCTCGACGATTCAGTCTGCCCAAAGCGATTACAATTTCAGTTCATGAAAATCATCAGCAACATCAAAGTTCTAGCATTTGCATGATAAATCAGGTGAATTAAAGTAGATTAGTAGACACAAAGCAAACTATTTCACAGAGGCTGCAGTGCAAGTTCATTTAAGCTAGACAGAGAAATCATGCTACACAAACGAATTTAATGCTTTGATAATTTTTCCCTTGCAAACCCCATGAAAGCAGCTGAGGATCACCATAAGTCACTTCCATAAATTATTCTGAAGTATCTCTTCTTAAAGGAATTTTAAAGCTGGTTAATTTTTGCCCAAAGAGTTGGCTGAGCAGGTTGTTCTGGGACTCGGCGCTGCGGTAGCTGGCCGGGCCGGCCGCCTTGGCCCCGCGGGCGGCGCGGGGGCCGTGCCAGGAGCCACGCGGGGATGGCGCTGGCCCCTTGGCCAACACTTGGTGGAGGCTCTTGCCCAGGATGGCTTTCCTGCGCTTCACGTCCCCGTTGGCGTGGCGGAGCTCGCCTTTCTTCGGGTTGTAAGGGTCCAGGACCATCTTCTTCAGCTGGGGGCCCGTTCTGGGCTTGGCTGCCAGCTTGCTGCAGTGCGTGTCCCTGCTCCCGGGGGACAGGGCGGGAGCCTCGGCGTTGCTCCAGCTGCCACGTTTGAGCTCAGCGGTGCTCTCGCTCCTGGCTGGGCACGGTGGCCGGGCTTTCTTCTTCTTCCCGTCTCCTTCCATGTTCTCCCGGGAGCCGGAGCTGCTCCGGTGGCTCAAGGACTTGTGCTCTTTCCTCCTCTTGGGGTGAAGCTTGCCGGTGGCTCTGCCTGGCTCTGCGTGGCCGTGTCTCGTGGTGTTGCTGGCCACCTCATCTCTGGGCTGGTGGCCGCTGGATTTGCCTGGGTTGTCGCTTTGGTCCTTGCTGATAGTGCTACCGTCCTTAGCCTCAGGCACGGATTTCTCCTTCCCTGAGATGGGCTGCTGACCCTCCTCGGGGCTGCCCGCACCGGGAGCAGCCTCGCTACCCAAGGTCTTCTTTGGTGGCACCGCATCTTTGGAAGCTCTGTTGAGTGTGGGCGATGCTGTCCTGTCCTTTGGGGGCAGGGGCTGGTGGGCACCTTCCGGAGACACCAGCTTAGCTGCACCTTCCCAGGCAGAGGCATCACTGGCACTGGGGCTGCCCCATTTGTGGGTGTCCGTGGCTCGTGGAGACTCTGCCTTAGGGGAGGGAAGCTCTGAGACCTTCTTGGCAAGCTGGAGGAAAGGGATCCCTTCCACGGCGTTGGTGTCTGCACTGGGATTTTCCAGGATACAGGCCCTGTATTCATCTTTGCTGCCTGTGCTTGTTGTTTTATGGGCATCGGCACAGCCATGTTTCTGGGTCAGGAGGGGAGGGGACAGTTTTTGGTTGGTGGCCTGGTGACAAGCCAAGCCAGCAAGGTCCATGGGAAACTCAGGCGAGTCCAAGAAAGGAAGTGGTTTCCCATCAAAGGCTCCTTTCTCTAGCTCCTCGATGGACAGGCCAGTGATGTGGCCGAGCTCGGGGCTGCCCACAGCAGCTGGTGGCAGAGATGGGGACAGGCAGGGCGGTGGTGGCAAGGGGTCAAATGGGGACTTCTCCATCTCTGCCAGGAGCTCCGAGAAGTCACCCACCAGGACTTCTGCTTTCACGGAGGGCTGGGGTGCTCCCAGGTCACCAGGTGCTGTTGGGAAGGAGTCAGTGGGAACCGGCAGGCTGGGGCTTCCAGCCTCTACCAGCTGCAGGTCACTTGCGGGGTCTAGGTGGACTGGTGACCTGTGTGGGATTGAGCTGCCATGGTGAGCCACCTTCTGCTTCTTGCTCGGTGGCATTCCCTCCCGGAGAGATCCGTCCTCCTTCACCTTCTCCCTGCCCTCCCTGCAGGCAGCACCAGGCCTCATGACCCCGCGGAATTTGAAAGTCTTGTTGCTGCCCGCCAGGTGCTTCTCCATGTGCCGGTCGTACTGCTCCTTCTTGGAGAAGGTGTAGTTGCACATGCTGCAGATGAAGGACTTCTTGATGACGTGCATGACGTCGGCGCAGAGCTCGCAGGCGTACAGGGTGGTGTGCTTGATCTCCTGCTCCTCCACCACGCCATGCTCCTGGCTCAGGTGGCTCCGGAGCTCCTTGGTCTCCTGGTAGAACATGGGGCACTTGTGGCACAAGTAAATCTTCTGCAAGCTGTGCACGACCAAGTGCCGCTGGAGCTTGAAGGGTTTGGGGAACTGTTTGCCACAATGATGGCAGTCCCGGGAAGGATCCTTGCAGTCTGGGTGCATGGGCACAGATTTTGGGGTGTTGTCACTTTTCGCCGTGTGCTCTGGAGACGGGCTGGAGGATGCTTTGAACGAGCTGGGTGCGGGTGGCTTCACTTTGACACTGCTTTCCAAGGGGTCTTTCATCACCTTCTCCTGCTCAAGGGGCAGCTCCTTGGGGCTCTTGCTCTCTCTGCCGACCCCGTGCCGGCCGCCGGGGTCGCCGTGCCGGGAGGACCTGCTGGGTTTCCGACACATGATGGTGTTGAGGAAGTGGGTGACGGCGGCGTTGTCCTCGCCGAAGCAGCCCGGCAGGCCCATCACCGACTTCTGCGCCTGCCCCTTGCGCGCGAACTGCGTGGCGTGCTCCCGCAGGTGCTCGTTGTACATCCAGACGTCGGAGATCTCCTTCAGGCACATCCCGCACGCCCACAGCCCAGCTTTGTTCCTGGCGTGCTTCTCCTTCAGGTGGTCCCGGAGCTGCTCCCGGGAGCTGAATTTGCGCTGGACGCACATGTAGCAGGTGGGAGGAGGGGAAGGGTTGTGGGAGAGCTTGTGGAAGTCCAGCTCCCCCAGCGTCAGGAACCACTGGAAGCAGACTTTGCATTTGTACTGCTTGTCTTTGGTTTTGATGGTTATGTCCCCGCGGTTTTTCCCTGATTTCCCATCTTCCAGCTTGCTCCTGTGCTTGCCCGACTTTGGCTTCAAACTCGCAGCGCTGTCCTCGCCCTGGCCAGGAAGATCCTCGCAAGGGCTGAAGAAGCACATGTCTCTCATTTTCAGCTTTGCATTAAGCATCTCAATGTCAATGGTGTGAAATTCAGGGGAGTCCGAATCCCCGTTATCTTTGGCATTGTAGGACTCCTCTGCCAGGTCGGGGGGCTCGGAGTTCACTTCCTGGAGCGAGTGCTCATCCTCAAGGTCCATCAGAGGCTCAAACATATCCTCAGCAGAGAGGCTTTCCCCCTCCTTCTCCAGACTGCCCCAGATGTTCAAGCTGGGGACGTTGTCCACGTGGCTGTTTTGGCACAAGAAGGTCAGCATGTTGTCCTCCAGGTCAATGTCCTCCTTCCCTTGGTCGGTCACCTCCTGGTCCAACCTCAGCTCAATGCTTTTAGATCCATCGGGATCAGCATCTCCGCTCTTTGCCTTGCTGCCGTGACACATGTTCAGCATCAGGGCATCGTCAACGGAGATGGTCTCGTACTCGCAAGGGTCCTCCCTGGTGACGCAGAAGGAGCTGGTGTCGCTGAGGTCAGAAGCCAGGCGGATGGTGAAGAGGTCGATGGCCCCCGCTGGCTGCAGGCTGACCTCGGGGACAGGTTTGGGCTTCTTGCTGCGCTTCCCATACACCCGCGTGCACTTCCTCCTGACACACTGGTCATCCCTGGGGAACAGCTGGGAGAAGGTGGAATCATCGTCGAAAAAGCCCTGGAGGTCTGAGGTGGCCGTGCTGTCCCCGCAGTGCTCCCTGCCTGGCGGCACATCTGCCTTCACCCACCGCTTTGGCTCTGCAGGAGGAGGGCTGGTCCCCGGCGTGGTCTGCAGAGCACCACGGCCAGAAACGTTCTGGGTGGTTCCCAAATCATGGTTCTCCAGCAGCAAAGCCCCTTCGGCCGGAGCTGCGGGACCCTGCAGGGCACCACTCCAGTTCCTGGCGTCACTGCCTGCCACAGGACTGTCCCCTGTCCCAGCATCCATGTCCTCTGTGCCATCAGCACCACGATGCTGCTCTGTGCCCCATCCCTTCGCCACTTGCTCCACAAACCCGCTGATCCATTTTTTGCAAGCCTGCGTGTCTTCCACTGCATCTGGATCTTCCACTTCCCCAGGACAGGTGACCGTGGCCGTGGCTGTCTCCTTGCTGACCATCTCCTCTAGAGACCCCATCCTGCTGCCCAGGTCTTCCTCAAGCTCAGCTGCACAAGAGGACTCTTTGGCTTTTTGGGAGTGCTGGGCTGTGCTGGTCCTGTTTTGCTCCTCTGTGGAGATGCAACCCTCTGGCTCGTGCAAGCCCTCCACGATCCCGGGCAGGCTGGAGCTGAGGGCAGCAGGACCTGTGCTCTTCTCCAGCTCACAGGGACCATCGGGCTCATTCCTGCTGGGAAACACCTTCGCTTTCCTTCGCCTGACTTTCCTGTTGAGCTGCTTCTCAGAACTGCTGTTCTCCTCACCAAGATCTTTGCTTTGTGTCCTTCTGCCCTTTTCTCCTTTCCTGACCTGCCATCCTGAATCCAGCTTCCCAGACGCTGCCTCTCCCGAGCCCCTCGCCTCCGGGCGCGCTCCCTTTGCCTTCACCTCCTTCTGCAGGACGTGAGTGCGGTGCAGCTCCTGGGACATCTCCAAGGAGATCACGCTGAGGTCGCTGAGCACTCTGCTCACCACCTCCTGCATCTGTGTGCTGCGCTCTTTCTCCAGGGCTGGGAGTATTTTCTTGGGAATGCATTCAACGGTGGAGGGCAGCGCCTGCGAGCTGCGGGTTTTGTCTTTGACTGACGCCTTCAGGCTCCTCCTGGGCACCTTTTGGGCTGCTTTTGATGTCTTGAGTGCAGGAATCAGAGGGGACCTGGGAGTCTTGCTGGGCTGTGGCAAACCACCATTCTTGACCTGGTGCTTGACAGCTTTGTGCCTGGTCAGGCCGGGCTTGGACCGGAAAGTGGCTGAACAGATGTCACAGGTCACCGGGAGTCCATTGGGCTTTCTTCCTTTGTGGAGTTCATTTTGGGATGGGTCTGGAGTACTGCTGGGTGTGTAGTCCTCTCCTTGGCCCACGCTGTTTAACTCACAACCCCCAGCTTCTGCAGCCCCATAGCTTTTGGAATTCTCTCCTTTTAAACTCTTTGCTTCACTCTCTGTGGTTTTGGAAAGAACAAGTCCCACCTCTGCTGCCCCTGGAAACTCGTGGCCATTTAATTCAGCAGGACCAAGATCTCCAACCCTTGTAAGGCCTCTGCTGATGGCAGCGGACATGTCCTGAACAGCAAAACCATTGCATAAAGCCTCTGGTTCACTTTGATGCTTATTCCTGACATGGGAGCAGTTTTCAAGCTTGTTCTCTTGGTTCAGGTTGACCTCCCTTTCATCCACGGGCAGAAGATCCTCTGTGGGCTGGGTTGGATAATCCTGGGTTTCTGGAGGGGTGGAGTTAACGACTGTGTCTGTGATGGCACGCCCTTGGTTTTCTTTAAAATTTGGCAGGACAGCACTGGGGTTTTCGGGGACCTCCTGCCCAACACCCTTTTGGTGGAAAGGTGGTGAGCAGGGAAGAGAACAGTCTTTCCCAGGAGGTTCCTGGGGACCCCCCATCTCCAAGGCAGAGCCCACCAGACCATCACCATGCGGCAGAGTGCAGGGTCTCACTGTCCCCTCTCTTGCAGGTGATTCATGGCTACCCAAAACACCACCAGGGAGATGATGAGGGTGTTCCTCAGCTGCTTCCATCGGCACAGCCCCGCAGCGATGCAGCGGGGGAGGGAAGGTGGGTGCCTCTTCCCATGTCCCTTGCTCTGCTGGGCTCACGGTGTGATGGATGCGATTGCTGCTGGCCTCGGGAGGGCAACTCTTTGTGATGAATGGACTTGGTGCTGCAGGTAGGGAGGAGCTGAATTTCTTCTCATTCGAGAGCTGAGTGCCTAAACTGGGGACCTCTTCCCCCTCGGCCCCACTGCTCTGCAAGCACTTGAGGTCGGAATATTTGGCTGGTGAGAGCAGGCTGGCTGGAGATTCACCTGTGTAATCACGGCCATTGAGGGACAGCTTGCCATTCCCTTCTCTGGGAACACCTGCACCGACTGTGCTGGCTTTTATCTCCGTTCCCAAGCTGTGATCCTGGTGGAGATCCCCCTCAGCGGGACCAAGGGGGCTGACAGGACTCGTGGGAGCGCTGCCCTGGTGCCGTGCCCCCTTCCCCACCCAACTCCTTTCCAGCCTCTCTCCCTCTTCTCTGCCCGGCGTTTCTTCCTCGAGCAAACCACGGCTGGGGTGGGATTGCTCATGTTTCCTAAATGCCAAGGTCGTTGTGTTGTTATCTCCCTCCTGCTCTTCCCTGAGCTGATCAGCTTTCCTTCCCTGCCCTGGCAGCGAGGTCACGGCGGTGCTGTTGGGTGGTGAGAGGTCATTGCGCTCCTGGGAAACACCATCTGCAGGGATATTAATGTCCCTCGGCTCCGGGGGCTCATTTGCTAAGTGCTGCAGCTCCGTTACATTATTTTGCAGCTCCGGCTTTGCCGGCGTGGATTGTTTTGCATGGTAAGAGCCCTCTGCATCCAACAACTCCAGCTGCTCACATCCACTGGGAGAAAGCACCTCTTTCCCCGGAGCAGCGATATTTCCAGCGCTGCTTCCAGTGGGGAGATCCCCTTCCCCTTGGGTGTGATCTTCACCTTCCACGGCAGCCCCGCTCTGCTCCTGGTGCTCCGTCTGGACGTGGGTGGTGGCAGAGGGGTGGCTGGGAGCCAGCAGCCCGGGGAAGCACGGCATCAACAGCTCCTCCTCGTTGTTCTTCACCGTCCGGGCGACGAAGAGCTGGAGCTGCTGTAGAGGGTTGGCAGAGGCCTCCTGGGATGCCCCCATCATCTCCTGGGAAGGGCGGTCGCTCTCCTTGGGCACACTCAGCACCTCAAACAGCAGCACTTTGGGCTTGCTGGCTTTGTCACTGGGTGCAGGGCTTTCGTAGGCGTTGGGACTCCTCCTCTCCTCCATGTCCTCCACCAGCCCAGGCCCACCAACACCCCCTTTGAGATCAACAGCATTTTTCACTGTTTTGGGGGGCTCAGTCCTGCTTAAGGGTTTTTCTTCTGTATCTGGGACCTCTTTGACATGAGGTGAAAAGGTGAGATCCAAGGCTGGGGCAGGACCTCGCTGAAAGCCAAATTGGGGTTTAGGTTTTGGAAGATGGGCATCAAACTTCTCCAGCTCCGCAGGATCAGCGTCCACTTTCCCTGGCACAGGGAAGCCCTCGGCAGTGCACTGGCATGGCAGGGATGGCAGGGGGTCTTTGGTTACTTCTGCTGCACCCATGGTCTCGGGGAACACGGAGTCGGTGACAACAGGAGGGCTTTTTGTCACGGGGCTGGTGTAGATGGGAGCCTCTGTTCGGTCAGTTGTGCTGGAGCCAGGCAGACTTTTGGAAGAAGACCCATTTTCCACCTTCCTGAGGTCTCTTTCCTCAGTGGCCACAGCTCCCTGGAGCTGCTCACTGCTGTCTTTGGAGCAGAAATGGTTTGTGGCCAGCGGGGCTGGGATGCCCATCCCAGTTTCCAGTGAGCCCAGCTCCAGCGGGCACGGCCAGGGCTCCCTGGCTCTCTCGTAGTCCTCATGGGCAGTCACCATGTCTGGCTTCTCCCCTGCCAGCCTCTCCCCAGCGCAGAGGCTCGATCTGCCCAGCTCACCTGCCAGAAACAGCCCTTTCTCCTGGCCTGCCTCTGGCTCTCCCGGCAGCGCTGGGAACCGCTCGGCCCCCTGCGCCCGCAGGTGGACAGCCGCGTTTGGCTCGGATTTCTGGAGGGTGACGGGCACCTCGGAGTCCAGCTTGCTGGTTTGCAGTTGGCTTTCCAGCTCCGTGACCAAGCGCTTGATCTCCAGCTCGTCATCTGAAATGTTGCCCATGAAAGTCACGCTGTAATCCGCGATCCTGTCTGGCAGCGGCAGGGAGAGCTGGCTGCTGGGGACGGCTCCTTCCTCGGGGAACTTCTTGGCCGGTGGCTTCTCCACGGAGAGGCTGTGGAACGGAGTCATGTCTTCCGGCAGCATGGGAGCCACCTCCTCCATGAGGGACCAGTCTTTCTCGGGCAGGAAGGGCGGGTACGGCTGCTCGAAGGGCAGCGGCTTGCGGGGGACGCTCCCGGCACAGGGGAACGGTGTCACAAATCCATCCTTGCTCTCGTAGGGGTCGAACTCGGAGACGGGCAGCTCGCCGAATATCGACGAGGAGTCAAAGCTGAGAGGGGAGGACACCTTGCCCTGCGGCATCTCCGTGGCAAAAGGGGAGATGCTGGAGTGTTTCTGCTCGAAGGAGCTGGCGCTGATGTCATCCCGGCACAGGTACACGTCATCCACATGGGAGGGGCCCAGGGCTGGGGGCTTTGGGAAGAGGTTGTCCTCGTAGTGACCGGGAAGGCCTTTGGGATCAAAAAATGTGTTGTCACTGCTGGCATAAGCATCGGGCGCCTTGGCAGCGAGCATCATTCCCACTGCATCCCCCCCGTAGGTGGGAGCTGCTGTGGGATTGGGATAATCCTTCCGAGTGTCACAGAGCCCCTGTCCCTTCGTGAATTTGATTCCTGCTTCCAAGCAGGTGGCACTGCCGCGGCCAGGACTCGATTTGTTACCGCTGTGGGGTGGAGCAATCACCTCCTCTGTGTGGTATTTCAGCCCTTCACTTGGGAAAGGGGCAAACTGGTGCCTCTGGTGCTCCACGGTGAGCTCAGGAGAGCCCTGAGCCTGCAGGGTGGGCTCTCCTGCCTCACCCGGGAGTTTTGCTGCTCCTCTGGGCTCTTCCACCCCCTCCTTAGAGGAGAAGCTGGCAGGGCTCCTGCCTGGGGTGGCCGTGCTGGGCATTTGCCCTTCCTGGGGCAGCGGTGATGGCTCCTCCTTTGCACAGTCCATGGCAGCAACATCTGGTTCAGTACTTGGCCGTGTCCTGGAGCCTGCCAGCAAAGGTTTGGCTGAGCCAAACCTCCTGCTCCCCGTGGGAATGTCCTCTTTGCTCTCTTGGCTCATCTTGGGGCTGCTGTGCTGGGGAGGGCTGAGGGGAGTCCTTGGCACATGGGCTGGGCTGCCCGAGCGCCTCCTCCTCTGGGTGCCACCCTTGTTACCAGCCCCACCAGCGCAGGGTGGGCTCGTGCCCATCTCTCTGGGCACGCTGTGGTTGCTGCCAGCAGATGAGTGGCTGCTTCTCCTTCGGGCTCTGGCAGCACAATCCTCTTTCTCAGCATCCTCCTGACTCGGGACATCCCCGTCCGCCTGTGCCTCCTTTTTCTGACTGTCCCTGTTCCGGCTGTAGCTCCAGGCTGGGTCTTTCTCTCTGGCTCTCTCACTTCTGCCCAGGCGTTTCTTGCTGAAGCTGTACTTGCTCCTCCCCATGAATCCCGTGCCACGCTTCTTCCTGCCCCGGGGCTTGCTGCACTCTGCCCCCTCCTCATCCGAGTCGGACACGTAGTCGTATTCCCTCAGCCCGCCCTCCTTGCTGGCTGCCGGCGGCCTCTCGCTGGCCTGGGGCAACTGGGCCTGCCTGCTGCTCTTCACCTGCAGCTTGTGGAGCTTGTTCTTCTGCTGCACGATCTTGTGGATGAGCTCCTTGCTCCACGTCCCGCTTCGGGGCTTCCGCTTCTTCCCGTCCTTCATGGAGAACCGCGGCGGCTTGGAGCTCTTGGTGGCGATGCCCACCTCACTCTTCATGGGAGGGTCTTGGCTGAGTTTCCTGGGATGCTTTTGGCTGGAGGTGCTGGCTGGTGGGACGCTGTTCTTCCTGCCTGCCCTCAGCCTGGCTGTCCTCTCTGCTCCCTGTGCCGCGGGATCCGTCTCCTGCGGTGCCACCCTCCGTGCCACCCTCCCTTTGTGAAGGTGCCGCTTTCCTGCTCCTCTCTTCACCCGCTCCCCATCTTCACAGAAACAGCCAGCCTTGGCCTCTCCTGCTGCCTTCTCCTCCGCTGCCTGCTTGGATTTGCTCTCCGAGGCCAGGCCTTCCTTGGCCTTGTGGGCCATGCCCCCTCCAGCCGCCTTCACGCCCGGCAGCTCCTCATCAGCGAAGACGTCGATGAAGCTGCTGTCGATCTCCGGGTTATCCGACTGGTACCCCAGGCCGTTGAGGGCCTCGGTGATCAGGCTGTCCAGCTTGGCATCGTCGATGTCCAGGTCGGAGGCGCTGAGCGGGAGCGAGCTGGTGGCCAGGCCGTGGAAGAGGCCGCCCTTCAGAGCATCCTCCTTGCCCTCGCTTTTGCCTTCCCCATCCAGCAAGAAGTCATCGCTCTTGTTTAGCGCCATGAGATGTCCCTGGGGGTCTGGAGAGAGCGCCAGCCCGGGGGGTTTGGGGGGCTCCGGAGGGAGCACCTTGCGCCCCTCGGCTGCCCGGGCAGCATCCTTGGGCTCTGCCTGGGCAGCGGGGTGGGAGGTGCAGAACTGGCGGTGCTGCAGGAAGGAGGACAGGTTGCTGTAGTTCTGGTCGCACTGTCTGCAGGTCAGCAGCACGTCCAGCTGGTCCAGGCTGGCGCTGCTCAGCGAGGTGGCCAGCAGGTGATGGGAGGAGTACGGCGGCGGAGGCTGCTCCCCGTCCAGCCCGTCCGAGCATCCTTTGGCCGCCTCCCCGCTGGCTTTGTGGAACGGGCTGCCCGGGGCACATTTCAGGAGGCTGTCGTCTTTCAGAGCATCCGGAGGGAAGCTGAAGGACTTGACAGAGTCCGGGGCGTGGTAATGAAGCGAGCTGGGACTCAGAACCTCGGAGGGGTGGAAGGCTTTGTTGGCATCCTTGGCATGGCAGGGGTGCTGGAAGAAGGGCGAGGGGGTCAGCGCTGCGGGCATCTGGCTGTCCTCGAAGTTGAGTGGGCTGCCGGACATGGGGGACAGCGACGAGCAGGTGCTGCCACACGTGGGGTTGGGGACAGGGGACGGCAGTGGGGACTCGCAAGGGGAGGCAGCTGCCAAGGTGGATGGTGGCAGGACCAGCCCTGAGCCCGATGAACTCCTTGAGGCAGGAGGAGGAGGAGGAGGAGCTGCTTGAGCCATAGTGTAGAACAGGGCTTTGCTTCTCGAGTCACAGGCAGGAGACCCTGGTTCCTTCCCACTCTCAAAGGAGAAAGCTCCCGTCACGCTGGGATCTCCCCTCTGCAGGCTCTCTCCTGGTAACAGCTTTTTGCTGTGGTACCCTGGAGAACTGCTTATGGGGGGCCCTTTCTGGGCTTTCCCACTGCCCTGCCAGTCTGACGTGCCCAGGGGGAAGGGGAGCTTCTGGCTGCTGATGTGTCTCGACAGCTCCAGCCTGTTGGCAGCGGGCATTGCAGAAGGGAGGTGCATCTGCTGCCAAGGCAGCCTGGCATTCTTCTGCCTGTGCTGCCTCTGCTCGGGGCCAGACTGGCACTCGAATGAGAACTGGTTTCCAACAGGGTTTGAATAAGGTGCTGAATTCTGGTCCATGGGAGAAAACGCCTTCGTGGCACCTTCCCAAGCTTGCACAAGCCGGGGGTGGGTGGGTGCCGTAGTGGGAACGCTCGTCTCGAAGGGCACGGCTCCCGCGCCGCCGCTGCCCGCGGGGGAACCGCAATAGGCCTTGCTCTGAAAGTGCACTTGGGACAGGGAGTTGGGTGGCACGGCCCTCCTCAGGGGGCTGCTCTGCACCAGCAGCCGCGGGCCGGGGACGCCGTCCTTGCCTGAAGCTTGCCTCTTCCCCACCGGCTTTGGCATGGTAGGCGAGTGTAAACTAGACGGAAAAACAGCTTGGTTTTCTTGGAAAGTGCTTGGGTTTTGGTCGATAGCACCAGACGACGGGAGAGCACCAGTGGGGTCGGCGGGATGCTCGGCCCTGCCCTTGCAGCAGGGCAAGGGGCCGTGGTGCAGGGCCGGCGGCGGCGTTGGGTGCAGGAAGGGCGGCGGTGGCGGCGCAGGGGGCACGGGCAGCCCGTACAGCCTCCCCTCGGGGGACACGCTCTCGTAGGATCCCCCGGCCAGCGGCTCCTCCGGCCACTCTCTGGGGGACGAGTGGAAGGCGAAGGCAGCGGGAGCCAGCTGGGCGGTGGCGGCGATCCCCACGTCCAGGTACTCCTGGCTGCCGCGGAACGGCTCCTTCCCCGCCTCGTGCAGCAGCTGGAAGGGGAACGGGCACGGCAAAGCCCCCAGGCCGTGCACAGCGGCTTTGCCACCCTCGGAGAAAGAGCTGGGCTTCTGCACCGAGATCCCGTAGGTAGCACCGGCAAAGCTCTTCTCCGGGGAAGGCCAGGACTCGGCCCGGTTTGCCTGGAACTCTAAATAATGTAGCTGCCCATGGGTGCCGGGGCTCTTGAGGGGGATGCCGGCGGCGGGGGGCTGCCCCTTGGGGCCGAGGGAGGGCCCGGCCTGTGAGGTATAACTGGTGGAGGTCCGGCCGCCGGCGGCGTCGGGGAAGCGGCGGCCGAAGGCGATTTCCTCCGGCCGGGGCTCGGCGTCGCGCTGCGGGATGCCGGGCACGTGGAAGCGGTAGCTGCCGGCCGCGGGGGTCACCTCCGGCTTCTTCGGGGGCGTCACCTTCTGCTGCGGGTAGGCGATGCCGATGGTGGGGCTGGGCCGGGTGCCGGCGATGCTGAGCCGGTAGAGCTGCTGGTGGCCCCGCTCGCCCTTCCCCGAGCGCCGGCTGCGCTCCCGGGCTCGCCCCTTGCCCGGCGGGGACAGCGGGCTGCCCTTGACCTCTCCCCAGGCGCTGTCATTGCCGAACTTGGGCTTGCACTGCAGGGATTTGAAGTCGATCTTCCCCGCTTGCTGCGGCCGGATCACGGCTTCCCGCTGGCTGTGGGGCTCCTTGTCCTTGGCGAAGGGGGATGTCCCCTCCCCGCCCAGCGCCCTCCCATCCTTGTCCCCGCAGCCTTCACAGCCGAAGTCCTTGTCGGGCTCTTTGGGGCCGGCCTCAGTATCGCCGATGGTGTAAACATGCTGGGTCTCTCCAGTCATGATACCGAGGAGGGGACAAGGCTACAGAGCCCCGCTGTCCCGTCCCGCTGCGAGCTGCCGCGGCCCCGTCACGGGCATGGTCCTCCGCCGACGGGCACCGGCGCGGGCACAGGGGCGGCAGCTCCCCGCGGCCGGGCTGCGGGCGGGTCCCGAGGGCCGGCGGGGCTCTGCCGCATCCTTCAGACCTGCAGCGAACAGGAGAGAAGAGGGGAAGGCTGGATGTCAGTCAGGGAAGGGGGCAGAGGAGGCACGGGAGGGATTTTGGCCCCTTTTCTTGGGCTGCGGTTGGAGGAGGGGGCATGGCAGCCCCCCCCGGGGGTGAAGCCCTGCAGCTTCGGGCTCTTCAAAGGATGCTCAGAGCGGTTCACCTCTGGCAAAAGCTGCTGAGGAAGCACTTTTTTTCCTCCCGGGAAAGCTATTTCTGGGTTACTTCTTAGCAACATAAGCAGAAAAAGATGACAGAAGAGCTCCACCTACGGATTAGTGGGAAGGGCTGTCGGGATGGGCTGGGAGAGGCATCCTGGGAAGGGCTCTCTGTCCCCATGTCCCCGAGTGCCCGTGTCCCCGTGTGCCTGTGTCCTCATGTTCCCGTGTCCCCAGGTCCCCGCTGCTGGAGGGAAGGTGAAGGGAAAGGTTTTTGCTCCACCACTTTCCCCCTGGAGCTGCCCCTCATGGCTCTGAAATCCTTGGAGAAAGGGCTTCACCACCCTCCCTGCGAATCGCCCTGGAAATTCTAGATGTTATTAAGGAGGCAGAACCAGAAAAGCTGAGTCCCGAATTTCCCAGCTGATTTTACAACCCAGACCTCGGGGCGTTGGACACGGAGCACAAGTCAAGGGCAGCCTTTTAAAAGGCGCCACCAGGATTTTATATGAAGAAGGTTTTAATAAAAAGAAGGGTTAAGTTTTGCTTTAAAGAGTCTTTTTTTTTTTTTTAAGAGAAGTCTGCTGGAAACAGTGAGGGTTTTTTTCTCCTCCCTCACTGGAAATGTTTCTTTACTGTCTGCTGCAGTGGGTCAAGGCACGGCACTGTTGGGAGGGGGTGAGGAGCAGGAAATTCAGTTTATTCCTCTCCTTCTGGGTGTAATTCCCACAGACCCCAACCCCACCGGCTTCACCCATCCTGCCCTGGAGTGACCCGAGCACGGAAGATTTTCCAAGGAAAAGGGGAGCACCCTGCATCTCTCCAGGACCTCGCCTCTCCATTCCCACCTGGAATCAGTCGGGATGAGCACCCCGCACCCCTAACGCTGCATCAACAACAATATTCGGGATAGACAGGGGCGGCTGCATCCCCCCCTCTCTGCTTCCAGCTCCCAGGCCTGAATTCCCCCCCAGTTTCACACCCTGCCGAGTGACACGGATCCGGGGCCGGCGGGGTCGGGGCCGAGCGTGTGGCTCGGCAGCCAAAGCTCACACGCGGCCCTTTGGCACAAAGGGCTCTGCTGGGAAAACAATGCCCCACTTATGCCTCAGCCAGCCACGGCTCCAGAGCCCGCTCGCTGCTGTTTAAATTTGCAAAGGCTCCTTGCCAAGATAAAATACCCAAGGCCAGCGCTCGCTACATTATCACAGTCGGGCTTTTCAGCCACATAAAGGAGCCTTTTTTTGTTTTTGCCAGGGAAAAGCTCGGCGGTGTGGCTGGAAAGCTGCAGGATTTGCATGGCAAGGGCCGGGGGGGGGCCGCGCTGAGCGCCAGGAGACACAAACATCCTGCTCCCCGTGCTGGCAGAGGGATGGGGATGGGGACAGCAGGGCTGCTGGCACGCAGGACTGTCCCGCTGCCGATGGGACCCGCGTCCTGCCGGCGGTGGCAGAGCCTGGGCAGGAAATGGGTGTGGATTTACTCCGTGCAAACCACAGATGGTGCACAGGTACGAGGGCCAGGTGTAAATTAGGGATTTGTTCGCCAAAATCTCCCCGCCAGGGCTTGGGGATCCCCTGTCCCTGCCTGGGGGTCCCTCCTGCCGGCTGTGGCCAGGGGGCATCGCTCGGAGGTGGCCCAGCAGCCCTGGCAGCAGGGAAACGCGGGGCCTCGTGCGGCTCCGATGGGGCAATCGATAAGGAGGGCTGGGCGTGCTGATTTAAAGCGATACTGCCCGGGCAGCTCCTGCATCCACCCCCCGAGGGCCACGGATCTGGCACAAGCACAGCTCACCCCCCGTGGGACGGGAAACCCTGGAAAAAAGTGAAAATTGGGACTGTTCCCTCTGGCTTTTACAGCCCCAGCCTGCCCTCAGCGCCAGGCTCCTCCTTGGGCTGCCACTGGCAGCGCTCCTTGGATTTTGACATTTCAGCTCCTGGAAGAGGAGGTGGAAAGGGATGGAACTGAGGCGAAGGGAGTTTGGCTTTTCAAAAACCCACTGTGGTTACTGCCAGGCTGGCTGGCTGCGGGCAGAGCCATCCCCACCTGCGCAGGTGTGCCCTGCCGGGGGCTCGGAGCATCCTCCCTCTCCTGGGGCCTCCCACGGCCTCGGGGACAGGGGACACGGCCAGCAGCGGTGGCAGCAGCCTGGCTGGCACGGAAAGCCGTGCCTGGCACTCTCCTGGCGGGGCAGGTCCCGTCCTGCCGGGAGCCCGACGTGCCAGACGGGTTGTGATTCACCGGCCGGTGCCTGCGGAGCTGGCTGTGCCCGCGGGGCAGGGCTGAGCTCAGGGTCCCCAGCACCCCAGAGCTTCCCAAATTCCCCTCAGGGTGCGAATCCCGGGGGACCACAGCACCCCCAGCACGGAGAAAGGCTCCTTGCCATGAGAGAACAGCTGAGATCCCACCAGCGGCTGATGTGGGACGCCCCAAAGGGACCTCACCAGGGGAGGGCACTGCCAGGTGCCCACCGCGGGCAGGGCAAGGATCTCCCCAGGGTAAACCCCTGCTCTGCTGGAGCCAGAATGGTTGTGAGAGCAGGAAAAAGCCAAAATTCCCGCAAGGAAACGCCAGCCCCTGCTCCGGCAGAGGGAATTGCTCCTTCCTTCCCATGGCAGGCAGAGCGGGCACGGCTCGGCGGGGTCTGGCAGAGCCGGGCTCAGCGCTGGGCTCGGCCTCTCCCCTGCCTGACCTTGGCGAGTCGGTTACTCGCGGTGACTCAGCTCCATCTGGAAATCAGCCCGATAACGCTCCCCCCGCTTATCTATCGCTCCTGTATCGCCCGAGCTGATTAGGCGGGCAGGGAGTGTTCCTGCTCTGCCTCTGGACAGTGCCCAGGGCAGCCCTGCTGGGGCTGGGACACGTGCGGGGCTCGGGCTGAGGGGCTCTGCTCGGGGGGCTCCGCCTGAGGTTTGGTCCAGGTGGGCTCAGAGGCTGCCGGGGGAACAAACCAGCCCGGGAGGGGTCCCTGTGACAGGGAGAGCACCCGGGAACGGCTGGAGCGGGGCCAGGGGGGTTTAGGGTGGAGATCAGGAAAGGTTCTTCCCCCAGAGGGTGCTGGCACTGGGAATGGGCAGGGCCCCGAGGCTGCCAGAGCTCCAGGAGAGGCTGGACAACGCTCTCAGGGATGCCCAGGGTGGGATTGTTTTGGGGTCTGTGCAGGGCCAGGGGTTGGATCGATGATCCTTGTGGGTCCCTCCCAGCTCAGGATATTCCCTGATTCCACGGAGCTGCTGCTGTCACAGTCAGGAGCGTGGCAGCTCGGCTCAGGGATCAGGGACAGGCGTGGGAGGGGGCGGCTGGAAAATCTCAGGATGCCAACTGGGTGGCAACTGCCAGGGAACTGCGCTGGTGGGAGGGAGATGGGTGGGGGCAGCATTCCAGGGCCTCAGGGGGCTCCAGGAGAGGGACTGGGGACAAGGGATGGAGGGACAGGACACGGGGAATGGCTCCCACTGCCACAGGGCAGGGCTGGATGGGATATTGGGAAGGGATTCCTCTCTGTGGGGGTGGGCAGGCCCTGGCACAGGTGCCCAGAGCAGCTGTGGCTGCCTCTGGATCCCTGGCAGTGCCAAGGCCAGGCTGGATAGGGCTGGGAGCAGCCTGGGACAGTGGAAGGTGTCCCTGCCATGGCAGGGGGTGGAAGAGTTTTCAGGTCCCTCCCAACCCAAACAATTCTGGGATTCTACCAGGGGATCCCACACAGAACCCCCTGGCTCCGTGGGCTTTCAGTGCCTTCATGTGGCACGAGGGTGACTCTGAACACACTTTGCCCCAAAAAGAGGCTTTTAACCCCTGCCTAAAGGACCGAAATCCCACCCAGATGGATTGATCCCACCCAGCGTGGCTTTGTCTGGAGCTGGGAAAAATCCCTTCCTTTGTGACCTGGCCCCTGCTCCAGTCCCTTTGAGCTCCCTCCCTCTCACCACTGAGCAGCTGCAGGGCCAGAGAAGGTCCCTGAGTATCCCTGCAGCCAGAGGCATTCCCAGAGCCCATCTGGGCTGGGGAGGAGAGTCTGGCTCCCAAAAATAGCATCTGAGCCCGTGCTGTCAGCTGGCCCCTACCTTGGCACCCTCCGTGCTCAGCTACTGCCGGGTCTCGCTTTCACCTCCCATGAAAAATGAATTTCTTGGCTGCAAAGGAAAGAGAAAAATATGTCAGGAATCTCTGCTTGGCTTGGCTGTGGTGCTGCGGCGTGTGGGGAGTGCTTAGCACCAAAAAGGGGGGATTCCACCCCAAAATTCCCATCCTGGCCACCCCCAGGCGGGTCCCCTGGTGGGCGGCTCTGTCTGGGTGCTGTGGGGATGAGGGAATGGAGGAGATGGGATTCCCATCTCCTGCTCTGCTGCATCCCAGCTCCATCCCTGCATCCCTGCAGAGCTGAGCCGTGAACCTGAGAGGCAGGAAATGATGGAGGAGGAGGAGGAGCAGAGGGAAGGGGAATTGAGGGTACTCAAAGCCCAAACCCCAGCCCTGGGCACACTCCGGGCACAGGGAGTTGCCAACCTCCCCCAGCTGTGCCCAATCCTGCCCCTGCCATTCCCAACCCTCCCTGTCCCCCCAGAGAGAGCTTTTCCCCAAGTTTGGGTAAAAATGGGGATTTTAAGGGCTCCCTGTTCCCTCCCTGCCAGCCCCAGCTCCAGCCTGGAGCTGACCCCTGCTTGAAGAAGAAAGCATGGATCGCATCCTGACACATCACACCCTCCTCTGTTAACCCATGTCCCAGGCAGAAAAAAAGCAGGATTGGGGCTCTGCCTCCTGCCAGGACACGAGGCAGCAGCGGGAGCATCACATCCAGGGGGATGGGACACTTTCCTTGCCATTCCTGGGCCCTGCTGGTCCCCAGGGAGGGGAGCTGGGAGTGGGGACTGCTGCTGCTCCAAAGGGACACAAAACCCGGGGGATCCCTTGGGGAGAAACCACAGCGGGAAGGAGCCAAGTCTTGGTGCTGAGAGCTTGAAAAGGAGCTTGGAAGAGGGGCTGGGAAAGATTTTGGGGATGCAGACACACAGGGGGACACACACAGCTACAAAGGGACACACAGACACGGCCTGGCTGTGCTGGGGCAAGAAGTGATGTCCAGCGGATTCTTCTGGCCCAGGCAAGCTGGAAGGTTGTTCAGAAAGTTTCTTTCCGGCTCACAATGATCCAAAATGGATTTGCTGGATCTGAGCAGCACATTTCCAGCCTCACTGGGGATGCAGATTTTGCAGAGAGTCCTAATCCTTCCTCACTTGCCACGCACAATCACAGAGAAGGAAAAGGAGGAGGAGAGGCCGAGCCTGGCAGCTCTCGGGACACCCCACAGGACGCAGAGGTGTCACCAGCTGGTGTCACAAGCCAGTGTCACAAGCCACCGTCTCGGCTCCGTGCCCGGGGTCCCCTCCCAGCCCCGAGGCGCTTCCAGAGGAGGCTGCACGTCTGGGATCCGGCAGGGGGAGGTGGCTGGGCTGGGATGGGGGAGAGGAGGCGGCAGCAGACGGGGCTCAGCCCCAGCTGGAGGCCACCCCAGCCCCGAGGACGGTGGCTCAGGGCGGGCTGGCAATTCCCTGCGGCGGGAGCTGGGTGTCAGCTCCGAGCCCTCGCTCCAGCCCCATCCCAAGGGAAAGGGGATGGCTGCGCACAGGGAGAGGGGAGGCTCCCCCAGGGGTCAGCTCTGCCTCTCCTCATCCAGCGGGAAAAGCAGCCGGGATGCGCCAGGCAGGGCAGGGAGCTGCCAGGTGGGAGCCGCTGCAGGGAAATGCGGGTTGGATCCGCGCATCCTCCACCGGGATGGGCAGAGCCGGGAGCTGCATCCTCCTGGGCTGCTCCCGAGTGAGGGGCAGCTCCCAGATCCCCTAAAGAAGGGCTGCTGTGTTTCCGTGCCCTTCAGAGAGACAGCATCCCTAAAAACCCAGAGGCGTGGGACACCTGAGAGCTGCCGAGCCCGAGGGGAGCTGGGTTTAATCTCCCTGGGGATCAGCAGCAGGGCTGGGGCTGACAGCAGCATCTTTGTGGGGCTGGAATAAAGCCTGACTTCTTCTGCCATTTATTTAAGGAATATTAATCTTTCATTTTCCTTCTAAATGCTCCTGTTTGCTAAGGACCTATCTGTTACCTAAGTGCTCCGATAAATCTTCGAAGGTAAAACTACATGTTAGATGCTGCCAGAAGGGTACATTTAAGAATATTTCCTAAATTATCAACTGCATTAATCTTAATTACTTGGGTAAAAGTAGAGTCTGGCATTAGGGTGGACTAAATTGAGCGGGTGTTTGTTTGTCTTTATCATATCACATATTTGAGATCATTTAACAGAGCCCAGATAAAAGGGGCAGCCAGGGGCAGAGCAGCTGCCTCATGGAAAGGATGGCTCTGGGTGACAAAGAGCAGCTGGGAGGGGACCCTGGGCTCCCTGAGATGGCAGAACCTGCCTGGAGCAGGTGGAACCCTGGCAAAAATATCCAAATGAACTCCATAACACCAGGCTGGATGATGAAAGAGTTTTACAGAGCATGGAGGGGCAGGATGGGGAATGGCTTTAAACAGAAAAGGAGGAGGTTTAGATGGGGAATTCTTGGCTGGGATGGAATTCCCTGGGAAGCTGTGGCTGGCCCTGGATCCCTGGGAGTGTCCAAGGCCAGGCTGGACAAGGCTTGGAGCACCCTGGGACAGTGGAAGACGAAGGCTGGAATGAGATGGGCTTTAAGATCCGTTCCAACCCCAACCATTCCAGGATTCCCTGATGAAGTCGGAGGGTTTGGTGTCCCTCAGGGTGCTGGGGCAGTGCAGGGCTCTGGGAGCAGCTCATCCCTGGTGATCAGCCCCCGTCCTGCTGGGCACAGCCAGAGCAGGAGGCGCCACATCCTCTGCTCAAGATTTTCCCAACATTTCCTGCTTATTTGCACAAGGGCACCATGCCTGAGCAGGGCCTGGCTCTGAGATGAGCTCGTCCCTCAGTGTTTGAGGCCCCAGAACTGAAATGAAGTTCAGGGGTTGAAGTGCTCCCTTTCCCTGGGCCTTGCACAGGTATTAAACATTCCCGATGGGAAACGTCCCCATGCCCAGGGCTGCCTGACCTGGGCACATTCCTTATCCAAGAGGGAATTGCTGAAGCCAAAAGGGAGGGTTTTCTTCTCTCTGGTTCACTTTTGTTTCAAACGTGAGGAAAATTTGTCCCTGGAAATCCCTGTGCAAGGGATGCTGAGGGGAGCTGCTAGCAGCAGGGGAGAAATTATTCTGTGCTGCTGGAGAAGGGGATGAGGGATGGATTTGGGGAGCTCAGAGGCCACACCGGGACCATCCACATCCCCAGCTGGCACCTGGGCATCACCAGGGCATGACCTGTGATCCCACATTCCCTCACCCGCTATCCCAGGATCAGGCCCCACTCTGCATTTCCCTCCCAGCCTCCCGTGACCCCCAAAAAAGGAGGAAAAGGCCAAAAATCCCAGGCAATGACAGCACTCCCAGGCCAATCCCACATTTCCTTCCTCCCAGCAGAGCCTGGGTCTGCTCCAGGCTCCCCAGCCCGGGTCAAACGGGGACAGGAAAGCCGAGAGCCACGAGCACATCCCGGGATTTCCACTCCAGCCCCGTTTAGCTCCCTGTGCTTTTGGCATCCTGCTCCTCAGGGTGGGGGTGGTTCTGCCTTCGGGCACACACACACATCACTGACAGAAATTAATTGGCTCCCTGCAATTAAACATCCCAGGCTTCAGCTGCGGTCAGGGGATGAATGGGATCACAAATCCAGAAATTCCTTTGGATGTCCCTGGAGTGGGAGAGGGGCACAGGGAGTCACTTCCCTGCAGGTGACATCCTGGTCCTGGCTGTGACACGGTCCCTGCTGAGCCCTGGCGGGCGCAGAGGGATCAGCTGAGCCAGGGCAGGGAAATCCTGGTGTTCCCTCCCAATGAAGGGTCCAGAGGCCCAGAGACCTGGACACAGCTGGGATTGGGCTGATGGAGAGGCAGGATCTCACCTGGGGCTGGGACGGACCATGGGCAGCACAAGGACCACGGGAGGCACAAGGACCACGGGTGGCACAAGATCCAAGGACCACGGGTGGCACAAGGACCACGGGAAGAACAAGGACCAGGAATGGCACAAGGACCATGGGTGGCACAAGGACCACGGGAAGAACAAGGACCAGGAATGGCACAAGGACCACGGGAAGCACGAGGATTCTTGGTGGCACCAGGATCATGGGTGTCACAAGGACCATGGGAAGAACAAGGACCAAGGATGACATGAGGACTGTGGGAAGCAGAAGAACCATGGGAAGCACACAAATAATGGGAATAACGTGATACGTAGGTGGCACAAAGACTACGGATGGCACAAGGACCACGGGAAGAACAAGGGCCAGGAATGGCACAAGGACCACGGAAAGCACAAGAACAATGGGAATAACACGATCCATAGGTGGCACCAGGACCACGGGAAGCACAAGGACCATCACAGCACGGAGCAGCAGCCCCAGCCCGGATGCTCTGAGCCCACCCAACTGGTTTGGATGACCCTGTCACCCCAGAATCCTGGGATGAGCCCCAGCCAGAGCCCATCCCTGCAGACTCAGCTCCCTCCCATCCATCCCAACGCTGTCCCAGAAAGTCAGGATGCTCCTGTCCAGCCTGAACCGGTTCCCACAGGATCTGATAGGAGGAGACTGCTGCCAGATTTGGGGGCTTTTAAGCTGTCAACTTTCCTATAATTATTAGCAATGTTTTCAATCAGTTCTCCTCTGAAATTTGCTTCGGAAAGACAAGATTAATGAGCATTTCCTTTGGGGATTTATTGCACTGTTAATTATTCTCTGCCCGAAATTTGGTGCAGAATATTATCAGCTTTTCTTTTTTTCTCTTTTTTTTTTTTTCAATTAAAAGCGATTATAATTTGCTCTCCATAAAAGAAAAGTGGATTTTCAAATAAAAATATAATATCTCCCCTTTCCTGATTAAGTATAATAGTCAAGTGATGGAGATAAAAGTAGCCGGTGGCTCTGGCAGGCCACGCTGTGCAGACATGAACTGGGGCCCCCCCGGCAGCACTTCCATCCCTGCTGGGGTCCCGTTTTTTGGGGATAACGGGATTCAGAGAGGCCAACTTGTAATTTATGGAGTTTTCCTGCAGAGGGAAGCAAAGGTGTCCGAAAGGAGCCGCCCGCGCAGTGCCAACTTTGGGCGAGGGGCTCAGAGAGGAGGAGGAGAAGGAGGAGGATGGGGATGGGGAGAGCCGGGAATGCCGCTGCTTCTCCCAAAAAAACGCTCGGCTGCAGGTTCAGAGGCCGGGAGATGCTCCGGGGATATCAATCCCGCTGGGAAGGCGTTGGAAGAAGCCGCAGTTGCTCTTTTCACGGAGCAAACGCCTTCTGCAGCGGGATCCGAGCAGGGCCAGCCCTGCAGAAGGGGCTCTGTCCCCTGGCAGCCTCGCAGGCTGTTTGCCCTCCGCAGCAGACATTCCTCGGGTGTCTCCCGAATGCGAAACATTCCGAAAATGCTGCAGGACAAACCCTTGCTTGGTGGGGGCCGGATCCGATTTCACCGGAGCCCGGCGTGGGGTGGGGGAGCCGCTCCACGCGGGGCTTTGCTGGGAAACAGCCCCGGCCCAAACCCTGCTGGGCTGGCTCTAAACCCGGCTTTAACCCCAAGATGGCTCTAAGCCCAGGTTTAACCCCGGCCTGTCCCTGCAAAGCCCCCCTGCTCCCCTTGGCTCTGGGAATAGAGGCAAAGGAGAAGCCAAGCTGAGCCCAGATTCGGAAGATGCCCCGTGCTGGCGCTGGGAATGGGCAGATTTGGGGGATCCCTGGGGGGACGTGGCTGGGGTGGCCCCTGGGTGCTGCCTGTGTCCCTCTGGGGGGGACAGGGCGCTCGTGCTCCAGCTGCCACCTCTCCCGAGCCCATTCCCAGTGCTGGCCCCACACCAGAAGGGATGCCGAGGGTTCTCAGGGAAGGGAATCACACCCCACGGAGCAGGGAGGGCAGCTTTGGCACTCTGGGGTTGCCTTTCCTTCAGGCTCCCGCTCCCAGCCGTGGGGCTGGGGTGCCCTGGTGGGTACCACATCCCGGGGGATGGAGAAGGGAGAGGAACTGTCGGGATTTTGAGGGAGAACGACCTGGTTTGGCTTCCTCCAGCTGGAGCTGCCGCCTGAAGCCAAGCTTGCCACCACCTTGAACGCTGGAAACGGCTCTTGGAAGGCAGCAGGGATGTACCATGCAGGGAAAAGTTTAGGAAAGGGATGGATAACCAAACCGGGACACTCCCTCATCTGAGCTACAAACCAAACCATTGCCAGGGCAGAGCCACAGAGGGGAAAACTGAAATTCGGGAAGCAGAATCCCAAGAAACCTGTCGTGCCTCAGCCCCCGCGGCCCCGCTGGCCGGCGCTGAGCGATGCTCTCTGTTCTCCACGGGAGCAGCAGCGCCCGGGGCCAAGAAAAACGCCCGCAGCTATAAAAAGTCTGGGGAACAGAGACACATTCATGGAGAACTTCAAGCACGCCGCTGCAGCCGGGCAGGATCCAGGGAGCAGCCCCAGCCCCGGGCAGTGCCAGCCTGGCCCCGGGCACTGCCAGCCTCACCCAGCTGTGCCAAAGCCATGGAAAAGCGGGATGGGCTCACACAGCCTGCTGGATTTGGAGTGGGGAGGAGCTGTGCTCAGTCCCAGCGCGTTTCCCATCAGTGTTCCATCGCTTTCCCCTCGGTGTTCCATTGGTTCCCCATTGGTGCTGCCCGTTGGTGTTCCATCAGTTTCCCATTGGTGTCCCCTCGGTGTTCCATTGGTCTTCCCATCCATGTTCCATCAGTTTCCCATAGGTTTCCCATCAGTGTTCCATCGCTTTTTCCATCGGTTTCCCATCAGTGTCCCATGAGTTTCCCCTCAGTTTCTCCATCACTTTCCCATCAGTTTCCCCTCAGTGTTTCCATCAGTTTCCCCATGGTATTCCATCAGTTTCCCCTCAGTTTCCCATTGGTGTTCCATTGCTTTCCCATTGGTATTCCATCAGTTTCCCCTCGGTTTCCCACTGGTGTTCCATCAGTTTCTCATCAGTTTCCCCTCAGTATTCCATCGCTTTCCCATTGGTTTCCCCTCAGTTTCCCATTGGTGTTCCATCGCTTTTTCCATCAGTTTCCCATTGGTGTTCCATCAGCATTCCATTGGTTTCCCCTCGCTTTCCCATCAGTTTCCCCTCGGTTTCCCATTGGTGTTCCATCAGTTTCCCATCGCTTTCCCATCGGTTTCCCCTCAGTTTCCCATTGGTGTTCCATCGGTTTCCCCTCAGTTTCCCATCGCTTTCCCATCGGTTTCCCCTCAGTTTCCCATTGGTGTTCCATCACTTTTCCCATCAGTTTTCCCTCGGTGTTCCCAGCCCCTCTCCAGCCCCTCGGCCGGGCCAGGTTTGCTCGCAGGTGCCGAGCACGAGCCCGGCACATGCCTGGAACTTCAAAGGGCCAGGAATGAAAACCATCCCGCCCAGGGATTTGCAGCCCTTCCTGCTGCTCCAGCTGCTGGGTGGCAGATGTGGGACACGGCCGCATCCCTGTGCTGCGCCACGGCACGAGCCAGCCCGAGCTGGAGAAACCCCTCTGTGCTGCTTCTCCTGCTGCTTTTCCTGCTTTTCTGCTTCCCCAGGCCCCATCCCTGCACGAATAATGCCAATATTCATGGCCCAGACAAATCCAGGCTCTGTTTGCTCCCAGGAATGTTTTCTCCAGAGACGCTCCAAGCGACAAAATCCCCTTCCTCACGCTGCTGGATTTTGCTTTCATCAGGCAAAAATAAAAATGAGCCGAGGGTTGAAGAATGGCATCCTGTCAATATTTTCCTTCTGCTGGTGCTGAATGAGCTGGAGAAACTCTTGGAGTCCAAGCCTGTTGCTGCTGTGCTGCTCCAGGTACAACATCCCTCTGTAGGGATGCAAAGCAAGGATTGGGAATTTCCCTCCTGCTTTGGGATGTGCTTTTAAGTCAGAACAGGGAGATTTTAAAGTCTTGCCTCAGAGGTCTGAGGAAAGGACGCTGCTGCTCTTCCCACAGCTCCCAGAGGTGAATCCCAGCACTGAGACATGCTGAGTGGAAAAGGTGCTGGGAAGCACAGAAATGAGGGAATCTGGGAATTTCCCCCAGCCTGGGGTGGGCAGCACCACCAGGGAGTGGGATCCGTGTGACTCATCCCTTTCCTCATCTTCAGCCACTGAAGGAGGAATGAAACAACCCAACCCTCTGGGAGTCTGGAGAAAAAGGGATATTTTTATGTCCTGGCTGGAAAACTGAATTCTTCCCAACAGCGACAATTAAAAACAATAAACATTTTAAAAAAAAAGGTGAAAACCACTCATTAATGGTTTCTCTCCAGCCCCCCAAGGCAGGGAGGAGAGGGAAGGGGGTCAGGACAGTACTCCCTGTCTGAAGGGCCACACTCATCCCAGGAACATTTTTCCTGCCCACAGAAAGAATCCCAGACAATACCTAATCCCATGGACACCGGAAAGGATTCCTTTCCCTCAGCCCTTCAGCAATGCCACCAAACCCCACATATTTTCCCGGTGAATTCACAGACCAAGAGCATTTTTTTCCTTCACCTGGAGATTTAAAGCTCTGGAGATTTGAAGTTTCTAAAAGAGATTTTTTTTTTTTATTTTCAGGGAAAAGTCATGTGGGATCTTCATCCCGGCACGGGGATGAGGAATAACTTTGTGCATCTCTCATCTGTGCTGCTCCTTTTCCTCCCTTTTCCAGCCAAACGTTGCAAGTAATAATTTTCCCACATGGAGCAGGAGCTGCTGTGAAGTGGCTGCTTCTCCCATTAAAACCCGGGCTGCTGCTGGATTTTGGGGAAGGGGGTGTTGGAGAAGGGCCTCCCCGCGGGGTATCACTTTTCCCCACTGCTTCCTGCCCAGGTGATCCCACACAAACCTGCCTGTGTGACGGAAAACATTCGGGATCTGGGACACATCTCCAGCCCAAAACACAGCCTGGATTCAGCTTCCCTCCCCTGCTCCCAAAGACATCCTCCTTCTGCCACAGAAAGTGGCCTTCATCCCGGGATTCCTCAAAGCCACGGGGTGAAAAAACAGGGAAAACATTCAGTCTGGGTGTGGGTGTCTGCCTGCCACGGCTGTGCCCGCACTTCCCATCTCCTCTGGGCACAAAAGTGCCCCTGGAGCAACCAGAGCTGCCTGGGGATGCTGCGGGATGATCCCAAATGCACCAACCCTACAAGCCAGGGGGAAATGGATTCAGCAGCGTGGGCTGTCCCCAAAAACAGCTGAGCTGGGGACAGGGACAGGCAGCAGGAGGACAACTCCCTCCTGGCCGTGTCTGCTCCCAGCCCATCCAGCATCCTGACACCCAGCCCGGCTTCCCAGGCACCCTTTAATCTTCCTGGCCGCTGCTTCCAAACTGAGACTTGCAAGGATTGACCAGGACAGGACCTCCCCGGGTTGTTTTTTTTTATTTTTTCTTTTAAAGCTGCTTTGCAAAAAAAAAAAAAAACAAAAAAACATTAAAAAGAGGAAAAAGAGGAAAAAAGAGGAACAAACGCTGCCCCGGGAGCCCGGCGGGGGCTGCAGGGGCTGCGAGGGCTCTGCCCAGCAGAGCCTGGGGGTTGCTTGTCCCTTTCATCCCATGCCAGGCTTCAGCCCAGGACTGAGACGGTCAAATCCAAGAATCCCTGGAAGGCAGGGCTTGGCGCGGCGGGGCCGCAGCTGCTGCCTTTCCCTGCTGCTGTAATTACGGCCCCAAACTTAGAAAGCAGCGGAAGAGCCGCGTGTAGCGCTGCAATTAAGAAGCTCTTTAATTGCAGGGCTTTGTTTTCCTCTGCCCGGCTCCGGCTGCCCAAGCAGTGGCTGAGGCCCGTGGAGAAATCCCGGGAACTGCAGCTCCACGGCATCCTCGGAGCTCGGGGGACAGCAGGTTTGTCCCCAAAGGTGACCCTTGGGTCAAGGGCAGAGCATCCAGAGCAGCCAGCTGGGGAAGGAGCCGCCAAAATCCATCTCTGCTCCATGCAAGGAGGGTTTTTTTTTTGAGGAACAAACATTCCCCTCTCCCTGGGAGTCCCCTTCTCCTGCTGGAGAGGCCTCTGGAGCAGCCAGGAATGATTGTCCCTGTCAGCCCCGAGATTTCCATGGATCTGTGTGTGGGAATCAGCCGCACGCGTGGAGAGGACACGGAAGAGCTGCTGATTTATATCCCCAGGGATGCTCCCATAAATCCCCTGCTTCCCAAGGCCAGGCGGGAATGGGAGCAGCTCTGCTTCATCCCCTCAGTGCCTGACTCATCCTCAGAGCGTTGGGCATCCTGTGGCAAAGGGGAGTCACAGCAGGCTGGTGTCACAGCAGGGACGTCACAACGGGGCCACCACCAAATCCAGCTCTGGAGAAAATGGAGATCCAAGGGGCAGAATCCCAGTTGTTCCCAGTCTGACACAGGCAGGTGCACCCCGGCTTGGGCAGAGCCTCCTGCCAC